>NC_133617.1:182342816-182540316 GCF_048593235.1 Sminthopsis crassicaudata | reverse complement strand
CTTATTTAAGAAATGAGGAAATGAGACTCAAAGAGAAGGGACTTAACCAATGCACAGGTAGTACTGCCTTGGTATCTTTGTGGGATGACATGTCAGAGAACATACAGAGAACTGAAAAGAAAAAAACAAACAACTAACCAATTGAAGGAATGGCCCCTATCTAACAAGAGTTATTAAATGAGACATTTAAAATTATGATTACAATAGAGTAAGCATAGAAAGATTTGTTTTACTCTTCTCCCTAATAATTAATGCTATTATATTTTTAGCTGCCCTTTATTAATTTATTTTTTTTAAGTTGAAAAATAATTGCTTTGTTTTTGCATTAGTCATTTCTAGATAATCCTCTCCCTCCCTCATTCATTTATATTTAATATTTATTAAAAGAAAAATAACTTATCATTTGATCATAAATGGAACCGAGATGCACTTTAAAGGAAAGATGTGACTCTTTTGGACCTGAACAAAATATGCTTAAATAATTCTGGCCATTTATATATGTATATATATATATATATATGTATATATATATATATATATATATGGGTTGTATCTTTTTTCTGTCTATCCTACTTTTATCTATCCAAACCCGATGCATGGTAAAAGCTTGCAAATCCAGCCTCCTACACTTAATAGCAGTGTGACTCTGGGCAAGCAAGTCACTTAAATCACTTTTCATTTCAGTTTTCTCAATCCTAAAATGAGGATAATAGTGAACCTATTTCCCAAGTTGTAATGAAATAGTATTTATAAAGTACTTGATACTTAGTAGGCCCCATATAAATGCTAGCTACTTTTTTCTCATTATCCTTGATTATTTTCTAATTGACAGCTCTTTCTGAGTTCTTATTTAGAGTTTTTATCTGATGATGGCTTTTGCAAACTAGAAATTCCTCCTACGAAGAAATTCACAGATCCTGACTATAACAAAAGCAAGCCTAGTGAAGAATAAAATTTCAAGTAAAGAAATTTTATTTCCTTTTTTATCTTTCTTTCTTGACTCCTCTCCTCCCTCCTAGCTCCTTAGTACCTTCATGTCACTCAGAATATTCCACAGTACTCCACCTCCATTATCTTATTTGTTCCTTGACTCATTCCTACAATTCTCAAATCCAATTGGAACTAATATTCAGAAGTAACTTCAGTAGTAGGGAGTCTCAGATACAGGTTGGAGAGCAAAGACTAAAACTCCAAGGCAAGGCTGATAGCACAGGGGAGAGTTGCAGTGTCCTAATGCCATCAGGCATGTATGTATGTATGTATGTATGTATGTATGAAGAATGTTTTATGAACATGTATATGTGTATATATGCATACACTTGTATATGTATATTATGTGAATCTCATCACACATGCACATATACATACACAATTTTGTACATATATATATATAGAGAGAGAGATAGATACATGTGTGATTATTTGCCAGTCTATATCTATATATCTATATCTGTATCCATTCATATACCTCTATCTATCTATCAATCAATCAACTTTAGGTCAAAATCCAGGGGTCTAAAGCTAGAGAGCAATTTAGCATTAAGGAAAATGAAGTTGCTATAGGTTAGCAAGAAAGTGTTCTATGTCAAGTGAACCACGTGTTCAAGAGAAAGAGCACCGAAGTTCAGTTTAAAGGACTTGGGTTCAAGTTCCAGATGCAGATAGAAGTGTCAGCCTATCTTTCCTTATATACAATCATTTGTCAGACTGTATTTTATTTTTGTGACTACATTTTCCCCTTCAAAGCTGCCTTGGTATTCATTTTCATCTGATTCCAACTACACAATAATACCGAGTATCAACATCATACATGGTGCAATTTTGCTTAAGCTCCAAGTTTCTCAATGAGTGGTTATGGATCCTGTGCCCTACATGTCCAGATGCTGATTGTAGCTGTAGATTATACGATCACAGATTTTAGAGATTTAAGGAATCTTAAAGACCATATGTCCCAATTTCCCCATTTTACATATGAGGGTTAGTAGTATTACTTGTCTTTCAGGTAGAGGCATTTAGGGACTTATTTCTGAAAGTGAGGATTGTGAAGGTATAGACATTGTAACCATGATTAACATGACTTGTCCAGAGATAAAAATATAGTTCTCTGGCTCCCTCTCTTGCAGGTGGTTTAACTTTCAAAACTACAGGTATGCGATCTATAACTAGCTATAGATTTTGTAGGGAATAATATTTGTTTTTGTACATATTCTAAATACCTAGTATCTTCTACATCAGCTAATTGTTCTTTTATATTCCTATCACCTTTTCTATCATTAAAACTCTCATTACTCGATACAAGCAATGTTACAGGGCCACCCTGATTGCAATCTGTCTTGTGCTTTGATGCCAGATTAATCTTTAATCATTTTTGTCATGTTATTTCCACATTCAAAAATGTAAGTACCAGCTTTAGCCAATGGATAAAGTCAAAACTCCTTTTTCTCATATCCAGATTCCACTCTACATCACAGGTTCCCATCCTTGTCAAGGGAATGGGAATGGAGAATATTAAGAAAGTAACAGTATTATTCTATCAAACCTTAATCCATGTCTGTCTGTGTATCATATTCATATGAATGGTAAATTCTAGAATTGATTTCCTTTCATATTAAATAACAAGCTTTTAATTAAATAGAAATAAAAAATTAAAATGAAACATTTGAATAGAAGGTTTGTTGAATACCAAAGAGAATAGAACTGAAAAAGTTTGGGATCTCATACAATAAATTCAGTCCCTAACTTGCCCTTCTAAACTAGTACTCCTTATTGAAATCCTCACCTCCAATAAATCCCATCTATTCAAAGTTCCCTGATTATGACATTCCAAACTTTAGTCATGCCATTTGCTACTTCCCACAATGCAAACTCCACATTCTCTGCCTGAGCAAATCCTATCCATTTCTTTAAAGTCAGCCTGAATCGTGGATAACCATGAAGCCATCTTGGACATATACCTGATAGGGATTCCTGTTTTTACTCTTCATTTAGCACTTAATCATAACCTATAAGGACACAGGATCATAGAATTAGAGCATTATCACTGTAATACCTTCATTTTATATAATAGAAAAGAAAGGCAGTTAGATAAAATAACTTGCCCAAGGTCATAAAGAGAGTGAAAGTATCAGATCTAATTTTTTTGTATTAATATTTTTTTTATTTTTGTCAGTGTATATGGTGGAGAGGAGATTCCTCCACTCAGACACAGGAGAAAATTGTATTCAAATCCTACTTCTGACACCTAGTAGCTATGCGACCATCCGCAAGTCACTTGTTTCTCTGACTCTTACTTTCCTCTTTTATAAAATGGGAAAAAACAGTATCTGTATAATGCCTAACACAGAAACCGTTGTGAGTGCTAAATTATAATATACTCTTTATATACTCTTATACTTGTATATGCACAATATGTATATATATATATATATATATATATATATATATATATATATATATATATATATATATATATATATATATATATATATATATATAAAACAGCAATTGCTGTTGCTATTAATTTGTTTAAATTATATCACATATACTCCGAGGAAAGGAAGTCAGAAGAAAAAGTTGTAAATAGTATCATATGCTATAGGTGTGGTTGTTCAGTCATTTTTCAGTCATGTCCAACTCTTTGTGATACTATTTGGAGTTTTCTTGTCAAAGACACAGAAGTAATTTTCATTTCCTTCTCCAATTCATTTTACAGATGAGAAAACTGAGAGCAAGAGAATTAAATGCCCAGGATCACACATCTGGTAGAAAGTGTCTGAGGCCAAATTTGAACTCAGGAAAGTAAGACTTTCTGACTCCAGGCTTGTCACTCCGTCCACTTTCTATTTCACAACCTAAATGCTCACTCTGAGTCTCTCTGTCCTTCTATCTATCTCTGTCTCCCTCCCTCCCTATTCTTTCTTCTTCTTCTTCTTCTTCTTCTTCTTCTTCTTCTTCTTCTTCTTCTTCTTCTTCTTCTTCTTCTTCTTCTTCTTCTTCTTCTTCTTCTTCTTCTTCTTCTTCTTCTTCTTCTTCTTCTTCTTCTTCTTCTTCTTCTTCTTCCTTCTTCTTTCTTCTTCTTTTTCTTCTTCTTCTTCTTCTTCTTCTTCTTCTTCTTCTTCTTCTTCTTCTTCTTCTTCTTCTTCTTCTTCTTCTTCTTCTTTTTCCTTCTTCTTCCTTCTTCTTTCTTCTTCTTCTTCTTCTTCTTCTTCTTCTTCTTCTTCTTCTTCTTCTTCTTCTTCTTCTTCTTCTTCTTCTGTCTTCTTCTTCTTCTTCTTTCTTCTTCTTCTTTCTTTTTTCCCTTTGTCTGTTTGTCCTTCTATCTGTCTGTCTATCTCTCTTTCTCTCAGTCTCCCTCCCCCTTCTCTTCTTCTTTCCCCCTACCTCTCTCCCTCCTTTCCTCCCTTCCTGTCTCTCTCTCTCTCTCTCTCTCTCTCTCTCTCTCTCTCTCTCTCTCTCTCTCTCTCTCTCTCTCTCTCTCGCTCTCTCTCGCTCTCTCTCTCTCTCATTCTCTCTCTTTATCCTCCATATACATGCATACATACCCATATAAACCTATGCATTTATTGCATATAATCTAAGTTTATAGATATAGATGTACTTTGCTGTGTAAATCTTAAAACAATATGTATAAACCAGCTATAAGTGTAGGCTTTTTGAAGGCAAAGGCTACATATAACACAAGTACTTATTTTGCCTGTCAAAATGTAAACTTTCTGAGCATTATAACTCTTATGCTTTTGTCTTTCTTCAGTACCCAGAATTCAGTATAGTGCCTGGAACTTAATAAATGCCTATCAAATGTTTAATTTACCCCATACAAATTAGCAGGGTTATGCATTTACTTGCCTAATGGATAGATAAAAATATTTGCAGAAAAATAAGTTTTTTAAGCAGTGACCAATGATTAAATCACAACAATATAAAAAGAGATCTAGTAATTCATATTTTGTTCTACTCCTTAAAGTTTACTTTAATGGGATCTGGCATCTATTTATAATGGGATATGAAGAACAGAACATTCGCAAATTATGATACATAATCTGCCAAATAATTTAGGACCTAAATGAGAATATAGAAATAGAGAGTCTGTTAAGTTATTGGCCCTTCCTCCTGCCGTACAAGAGCATCTTCAGCATAATTAGCACCCTTATTGTGTGCCTTCAATTAGTCAGTGTTTGCAGGCAGAAGTAATTATGATTGAATTTTAAAACACATTATTTGGAATGCTTGATTCTCTGGTTCACTGATGGCTACATTTTAGTTGGAAAATGGTTTTCTTTTCAATGTTTAAACTCCTTTTGCTATTAAAATGTTCATAAAGTTAAAAAGAAACTTCCCAATAGACTACCAGCTGTGAAATAATACAAACTAATGGGGTAAAAATAACAGGAAATTCAGAATAAAATAAAATGAAGAACAATATTATATGTTATTAGAAACTTTTAGCTCCTTAATTTACTTTCTGCATAAATGAGTTCCCAAGTTACAATGTTCAAATATAGTACAAATGCAAGTCCAGATAAATTAGATCTTAAAGGATATGAATATAGGAAAGACTAGAAAATATGAAGCAATTTTTCAGGCCTCTTCCTTGAATGTAATGCAAACTATAGTGAAAAGACAGACTCTTGCTTGTGTTGTTGCACTAGGATTTCTGTATCTGCATAATTCTGAAATAGGGTAACCAAATTAGATTTTGTAGTAGGAAGGACTTAGATAAACCCAACTGCTGTAACATGTCAATAATCCCAAGCCTAGAAATTGAAGTCATGCTGATGTACTACCTCTTTCTAAGTTCAATCTATTTTATAAGCTTAGTCATATTTAAATCATTGTAAATTTTTGGATCAAATGAATAATCTCATCTTGTTTTTAGTTGGTGAGCAATCTTTGCATATGCACATTACAACCAATGGCCACAGTCATATACTAATACACATTTCAGGACATCAGCACCAGTTGAAGGTTGTTATCAAATCAATACTAGCTAGGCATATCAGCCACAAAAAATAGAGAATCTAGAACTAGTTGAATAATAAAAAAACAACCCACTTCTTACCTGAAAGAACTCATTCTAGATAGCCCCACTAATTTCTACATTTCCTAGGGCTTTTCTGACTTAAAGGATATATGCTCCTGGTCTATTCTTTCTTAATTCCCTGCATCCATTTTCACCTCAAGTTATAATAATAGACTGTTTTTTCTAATGAAATGTCTTAATGTCTTAATGAAAGACATTTGTTTCGAAGTGGTAAATACTCTTGTTCTGTGTCATCCTTACTGTATCTTACCCAAATCTTCTTTTCCAGTCATCTTGGATAGACTGGGGCAAGATAGTGACTCAAAGGACAAAAGAGAGCCTATAAAGAAGCAAAGAAAAGATGGACAGTTATGATTACAATGCCTCCTATTATTATATATACTTTAATGAAATGGAACGTATTATTACTTATTTTGAATCCTCAAATTATGTTCTGCAGGGAGCATTACAATTTTTTAACTTTTTTTTTTTTACCTTGGTCCTTTTTTCTATTTTTTTCTATACTGCATTTGAGTTTTAAATAAATAAAAAACATTTTTAAAAGATAGTCACTCAGAATTCTTGATACATATCCCTTTTTACTATGCAGCAGAAGTGGTTTGAGTAGACTCAAACCTAACAAGGAAAAGCTCTCCATTTATTCATGCCAAAACATTTCTGACTTTGCAAAAAATTCCCTGTCTGGACACTATTTGAAAGTCAGGTAACATTCATGAATTTAAAACTACTATTAGTCTTAGCATATCTTCTGATAAATGTATGAGGCTTTTGAGACTAAGTTGAAGTACTATCTCTTGATTATCTAGTACAGTTAAACAGCTTTTTTGAAATTTGATCTCACTTTAGATGTTTGGATTTGCCATCACTTAACTTACTTATTCCATCTAGGCACTTGGCTCCAATTTCAGCATCAAGCCCAACTCAATCCAATTCAGTGTCATCCAAATTTGTTAAGTCACTACTATGTGCAAGGGACTTGCTAGGTCCTGAAGATACAAATAATATGTAGTTCCAAGAGAGAAAATAACATTCTTCTGAGAAGGTATAACATTCATAAAGAAGAATCTAAACATGATAAGTTGAGGAGAAAAGAGAAAATATTAACAACTAAGTGGGCCAGCAACACATTTTCATAGTAAAAAGCAGCTGGACCAATTCTTGAAGAAAGCTGCATATTTTAAGAGCCATATATATATGAGAAGAGAAAACTTTCTAGGTATGGCATGCAACCTATATAAAGGTACAGAAGTGGGGGAGAGAATGCTAAGGTTTATCAAAATGTAGATACTACAGTTTGTCAATACTATGTAGAAAAAGAAGGGTAGCAATACAAGGACCTAACCGCTTGCATTTTAAAAGATCAAAGGGCCTGGAATATGATATTCCAAAGGGCAAAGGAACTTGGATTGTAGTCAAGAATCAATTATACAGCAAAATTAAGCATTATCTTTCAAGGGAAAAGATGGTCATTCAATGAAATAGGTAAAATTCATTTATTTCTGATGAAAGGACCAGAGCTGAACAGATAAATTTGATCTGCAAATACAGAATTCAATATAAGAATAAAAAGGTAAAAAGGAAAGAAAAAATGTGTCTTTTAAAAATTAAAAAATTTACATCCCAATATAGGAAGATGATGTGTTTAATTCTTCAGAACTGTATCTCTGTTAGGGACATACTTAAAGGGTGTAGGTATATTTGATTTTATTGTGATGATATAAAAAAGAATCTAGAGGTGGAAAAGGAATTTTACTGGAAGAAGAGGAAAGGAAGAAAAAATGGGGTAAATTACATCTCATAAAGAGGCAAAAAACCTACTGCAACTGGGGGGGGGAGAAGGGAGGGGGATGAGCATTGTGTGAACCTTACTCTCATTGAATTTGGATCAAAGAGAGAATATTAGGCATGTTTAGTTTCATAGAGAAACTTGTCTCACTCTATAGAGAAATAGGAAAGGAAAGGGGAAAGGAAAGGGAAAGGCTAATAGAAAAAAGAAAAGAAGTAGAAGGGGAACGGTATAAGAAAGGGGGACTGTAGAAGGGGAGGCATGTTTGAGGGAGATGGTGTCAAAGGTAAAACACTGGGAAGGAGGAAAAGGAGAAATGGAAAGAGAAAATTATAATTTGGGAAAAATAAACAGTGGAAAGAGAGGAAAACAGTGGGAAATACAGTTAGTAATTTTAACTATGAATGTGAATGGGATTAATTCTCTCATAAAACAGAAACTGAGAGTAGACTGGATTAAAAGCCACAATCCTACAACATGTTGTTTATAAGAAACACATTTAAAGCAGAGTGATACACACAGAGTAAAGATAAAAGGCTGGAGCAGAATCTATTATGTTTCAGCTGAACTAAAAAAAAAAAAAGGGGGGGGGGTTAGTAATCCTATTCTCAGATCAAGCAAAAGCAAAAATAGATCTAATTAAAAAAGATAAGGAAGGAAACTACATGTTGCTAAAAGGTAAACATATATGCACCAAGTGGTATAGTATCCAATTCCTAAAGGAAAAGTCAAGAAAGCTGCAAGAAGACTAGTGGGATATCTCACTCTTGTTCTATTAGAACTATATAAATTGAACCACAAAATAAATAAGAAAGAAGTTAAGGAAGTAGAATTTTAGAAAAGTTAGGTATGATAGACTTTGGAGAAAACTGAAAGGAGACAGAAAGTAATATAATGTTTTCTCAGTGATATATGGAAGCGACACAAAAATGAACCATGTATTAGGGCACAAAATCCTCAAAATCAAATGCAGAAAATAGTAAATGCATCTTTTTCAGATCATGACACAATAAAAATTACATGTAATAAAGGACAAGAAGAAAATAGACCAAAATTAATTGGAAACTAAATAATTTAATCCTAAAGCATGAGAGGGTGAAACAACAAATAAAAGACACAATAAATGTAATCCAAGAGAATGACAAAATTGAGACAACATACCAAAATTTGTAAAATGCAATCAAAGCAGTTCTTAGGGAACATTTTATATCTGTAACTACTTACGTGCATAAAATAGAGAAAGAGAAGATCAATTAATTGGGCACTCAACTTAAAAAAGCCAGTAAAAGAACAAATTTTTAAAAACCCAATTAAATAGCAAATTTGAAATTCTGAAAATAAAAGGGGAGATTAATAAAATTGAAAGTAAGAAAACTATTGAACTAATAAACAAAACTAACATTTGGTTTTATGAAAAAAAAACATCAAAATAGATAAACCTTAGATTAATTTGATTAGAAAAAGGAAAGAAGAAAACCAAATTAAAATTAAAAAGGAGAAGTTTCCATGAATGAAGAGAAAATTAGAGCAATAATTAGGAGCTATTTTGCCCAATTGTATGCAAAACCACTTAGTTCTGGCTAAGAAGTAGAGTAGTTGGTCAATTGAATATATTAGGCTCACAAGACAAGTCATTGACCATGGTAATTTAGTGTTTGATAAACCCAAAGACACCAGCTTATGTGATAAGAACTCCCTATTTCACAAAATTTGCTGAGAAAATTGGAAATTAGTATGGCTGAAATTAGACATTGACCCACTGACTTCCTCTTTCCAGTTCTCATATACCCTATTACAATTACCTCATTACAGCATACTGAATATGTGTGAACTAGAGAACCATTACATGACTGTACTAAGTATTAAGTATATGTAAACTAGATAACCTTTGTCTCTTCAATTCCACTGAGTTAACACATTGTTTCAAGTATATTTCTTTCAAGTATAATTCTCCAGAGTTCTGGTTGTCTACATCTCCTGCTTTCTTTTATTTTAGAACACAGGTGGTCATGCCCTCCCTGACTTCTTGGGAAGGTGAGAACACAAAACTAGATATTGTCAGCAGGCTTTCTCTGGACTGAAAGGTTTTATTTGAAACAAGTATACATAAATCCATAAGCAATGGAGATATTACACAAGCACATAGTAATATAACACAGGCTAGTAGTGATATAAGAAACAACATGAATCAACATGAGGAATTATACATGCCCATAATTCCTAGAAATAGTCCAAACCAATCTATTGTCCATAACTCCATGTGTCAGGGAATACAATGATTCCTGCTGATTTTAGAGTCTTGTAGTAGTCCCATTAACAATTTTTGTTGTTCATTGTCATGCTTTTTCAGTGGCATATGTGGTCAGAGAAGGAAATATCTGATGTTTCTTGGATCTTCTCCTTCGTTTCAAGGGTCTTTTCCATCTCTCTCCAATGCACCAGGTGAATAAGGCTTGTAGGTACTCATCTGATTCCTTCTCCATTTGTAGAGATACAAGCAAACCCTCTCTCCCAAGCAGTTAACCCATCTGGACTCTTCCATTCACCACTTTCTGGAACTATCCACATCACCTGGCCATTATCTAAGATAGTGGAGCTGCTCACACTGGACACTGCACTTCCAGTAGGTTATAAAACTTGTCTGCCGGAGCCAGTGGATCTTTATCAAAAATCAAAAAGTTAACAGTGTAAAGAGTTAAATTTAAAAGTTCTCTGGGGTTACCTGTGGCTCCCTATTTCTTTTGTTTTTGGAAGAGTGTCTTGATGTAAATATTTCTCCTCTCTGCTATTGACTGTCCTTCAGGATTAAAAGGTATACCAGTGTGTAAAATCTGATACTGTACACAAAAGTGTGTAAAATGTTTCAAAATATATGCAGTTCCATTATCTACTTTTATTGCTTATGGTACACCCATAATTGCAAAAGCTTGTATAAGGAATTCAGTGACCACTCGGGCTGACTCTTTTGCTGATGGTACTACAAAAGTAAATCCTGAAAAGGTATCTATTACAACATGGATAAAAGACAGATGACCAAAAGATTTATAATGAGTCACATCCATTTGTCAAATTTAATTGGGTCTCAAACCACAAGGATTCTTCTCTGGAAAGAGGGTAGGAGAGTAGAAAGGAAGGAAAGCTGTACAGGCTTTTTCCTAGCTTCCTCTTTTGTTATATCAAATTGCAGACATAAAGCTCAAGCAGCCTGATGATATTTAGAATGATATTCTTTGGCTTCCTGAAATAAATGAGTATTGGCTAACATGGTTAAATAGTAATCTGCCTTTGAATTTCCATAAATATAGGACCTGGAAGTCCACTATGAGAGTGAATTTGCAAGGTATTAATCTTATATGGATGCTTTCTCACTTGCTCTTGAAGTTCCTTAAAGAGCTGATATATATTAGAAGCTACAAATTTTCTTTGGGCTGTGGCAATTCTTTGTATCACATATACTGAACAGGTCGAATCATATTATATTTACATCTCCTGGATAAGAAGTAAGAGCTAGAATGATTGCATACAATTTATTCTGCTTAGTGGACTGAAAAGGAATTGTGACTACTTTCTTTGTAGTTACATTATGACAGTATACAGCACAAATGTTATGTTTGGATGCATCTGTAAAGATAGTTGGTCTACCATCCCTTCCAAGGGTATGGCATATACATAGATAGTGAGCATAAATTGATCTGCTGTAACAGCTGCAGTCTAAAATATTCCTGGATTCTGTTGCTGGGAGTCAAAATCTGGATAAATATCACCAAATTGTCTATTAATGATATGTATCAGTAAACCTGATGCTACTACTTCTCCTGGTTGATAAGTCACACATTGACTACCTGTATTAATGACTGGCATATCAGTATACATTTCCCAGTTTCTCACATTAATGTATGGATGGACACTATTTTGTAAGCACTCCCAGGAGATGAAAATGGCCAAGCCTATTATGCCTCGAGGCAAAGAATCCATAGGCATGACAAGGACAGATTTCACCTCCCCAGAGGATATCTCAGTAGTCCCAGCTTCATACAACTCTATTCTCCCAAATTGCAATCCCTTTCCCCCATCAGATTGCTTCTCAGCTGATTGTTCATGTTGGAGTACTAAATTTCTAAAGACTCTTTGGGTGTAACATTGGCTGGCATCATGCCCCAAGTGTTTTTTGCCTGGGGCCCTAGAGCCAAACCCCGCTTCCCATTTCCCTGAATCAGTCTACATTCTGATGCCCAATGAAAGTCTCTGTTGCATTTTGGACATGGAATATTGGGTCTTGCTCTCCCACCCTGTTTTCTCACTCTATCTCTAGGCCAACATTGAGCTTTCAAGTGCCCTACTTTTTCACATTGAAAACATTGATGAATCTCTCTGGAAGTTCCTTGCTAAGAGGGACCCTGTCTTCCCATGTTCTGCATCATATTCTGGGTATAAAAGACATTTGTGCCCACTGTGGCACAGCATCTTATAATCTCTTCTAAAGGAGCATCCATGTGTAATCCTAGTATAATTCTTCTGCAAACCTCATTAAAATTTTCTCTAGCAAGCTGTTTTATCATAATTTCTGTTGCTGTATCACCAATAGTTTGTATGATAGCTGTCTGAAGATGTCCCACAAAATCAGCATTTGGCCCTTGCTCTATTTTTTGTGAAGGTTTCTCCACTATATTGCCTTCCTGGGAGGGTTCCCCATGCTTTAATAGCAGCAGCAGCAGCAATTTGTTCATATGCTGCGATAAGGTAATGAATCTGTGCTAAAGTGTCTGCATGAAGGTATAAACCCTGCTTTGCTATTGCTAAGGTGACTGGTATATTAACTCCAGGTTGCTGATTTCATTGGGCTTGTATTCTACAGAGTTCATTATACTTAGAAAGCCATAACAAGTTTTGTCCAAGTTCTAAACATGTCCTTGCTATAGATTTCCAATCATTAGGGGTTAAAACTTCAAAAGCCAAATTCTCTAATATTATTTTAACAGATGATGTAGACCCATAAAGAGTACAAGCCTTTTTCAGATCTTTGATAATTTCTAGATTAAATGGAGTGCATTTTCTTTTTTCTTGAGCAGAAGAAATCATATGTTTGTCTTAATAGATGCACAAAAAGCATTTGATAAAATCCAACTTCCATTCCTATTATAAATATTAGAAGCTATAGGAATAAATGGAGTTTTCTTTAAAACAGTCAGTAGCATCTATTTAAAACCATCAGGAAGCATCATATGTAATGGTGATAAAGTGGAACCATTCCCAGTAAGGTCAGGGGTGAAACAAGGCTGCCAACTACCACCATTACTATTTAATGTTGCCTTAGAAATGCTAGCTTTGACAATAAAAGCAGAAAAAGAGATTGAAGGAATTAGACTAGGTAATGAGGAAACCTCTTTTCAGATGATGTGACGGTATACTTAAAGAATCCTAGATAATTAACTAAAAACTATTAGAAATAATACACAACTTTAGCAAAGTTGTAAGATACAAAATAAATCCACATAAATCATCAGCATTTTTTTTCATCTCTAACAAAATCCAACAGCAAGAGATACAAAGAGAAATTCCATTTAAAATAACTATGGATAGTATAAAATATTTGGGAATCTACCTGCCATGGGAAAGTCAGGGACTATGAGCAAAACTACAAAACACTTTTCCACATAAATAAAGTCATATCTAAACAATTGAAAAATATGAAGTGCTCTTTGATAGGTTGTCAATTATATGACTACAATAAAGATGACAATAACACATAAACTAACCTATTTATTTAATACTATACCAATCAAACTACCCAAAAAAGTATTTTATTGATCTCAAAAAAACCCCACAAAATTCATCTGTAAAAACAAAAGGTCAAGAATTTCAAAGGAATTAATGAAAAGAAAAGCAAATGAAGGTGACCTAAGTGTACCAGATCTAAAACTATATTATAAAGCAGCAATATTCAAAACTATTTGGTAATAGCTAAGAAATAGAGTAGTCTCTTAGTGGAGTAGGTTAGGTCCACAGGACAAAATAGTCAAAACTATAGCAATCTAGTGTTTCACAAATTCAAAGACCACAATTTTTGGGATAAGAACTCACTGTTTGACAAAAAACTTTTGGAAAAAATTGGAAACTAGTGTGGCAGAAATTAGGCATTGACCCACACAACACCATATAACTGGATGAGGTCAAAATAGTTTCATTTTGTAGAAATAAAGAATGATATTATAAACAAATTAGAAGAACATAGGATAGTTTACCTCTCAGATCTGTGAAGAAGGAAAATGCGTGACCAAAGAAGAACTAGAGATCATTATTGATCACAGAATAGATAATTTTGATTATATTAAGTTAAAAAGTTTTCATATAAAAAATAATGCAGATATTAGAAAGGAAGCAATAAACTGGGAAAACATTTTTACATTCAAGGGTTCTGATAAAGGCCTCATTTCTAAAATATATAGAAAATTAACTCAAATTTATAAGAATTCAAGCCATTCCCAATTGATAAATGGTCAAAGGAACAGCCAATTTTTGGATGAAGAAATTGAAACTATTTGTAGACACATGAAAAGGTGCTCCAAATCACTATTGATTAGAGAAATGCAAATTAAGACAACTCTGAGATATCACTACACACCTATCAGATTGGTTAAAATGACAGGAGAAGATAATGATGAATGTTGGAGGAGATATGGGAAAACTGGGACACTGATGCATTGTTGGTGAAGTTGTGAATGGATCCAACTATTCTGGAGAGCAATTTGGAATTATGCCCAAAAAGTTATCAAACTCTGCATACCCTTTGATCCAGCAGTGTTACTACCATTCTCCCAAAGAGATACTAAAGAAGGGAAAGGGACCTGTATGTGCAAAAATGTTTGGGCAGCCCTCTTTGTAGTGGCTAGAAACTGAAAATTGAATGGATGCCCATCAATTGGAGAATGGCTGAATGTTATGGGATATTATTGTTCTGTAAGAAATGACCAGCAGGATGATTTCAAAGAGGCCTGAAGAGACTTACATAAACTGATGCTAAATGAAATGAGCAGAATCAGGAGATCATTATATACTCCAACAACAAAACTCCAACATCAATTCTGATGGATGTGGCTCATTTCAATAATGAGATGATTCAAATAAGTTCCATTTGTTCAATGATGAAGAGAAACATCAACACCTGGAGAGAGAACCGTGGGAACAGAGTGTGGACTACAACATAGCATTTTCATGCTTTCTCTTGATATTTGCTTACATTTTTTTCCTTCTCAGATTTTTTTTCTAGATCAGATTTTTCTTGTGTGGCAAGATAACTGTATAAATATACATATACATATATATGCATATATACATATGCATACATATATTGGATTTAATATGTATCTTAACGAATTTAGCATGTATTGGACTATGTGTCATCTAGGAAAGAGGGTGGGGGGAAGGAGGGAAAAAATTTAGAACAGAAAGTTTTGCAAAGGTCAATGTTGAAAAATTAATAATGCATATGTTTTATAAATAAAAAAGCTTTAATAATAATAATTTTTAAAAACAGTAAAAGAAGAAATGTTAGCTTTAGAGGGAAAGGGACCCAAATATGAGAAAATGCTTGTGGCAGCCCTTTTTGTAGTGGCAAGAAACTATAAACTGAGTGGATGTCCATCAGTTTGAGAATGGCTGAATAAGTTATGGTATATGAATGTTATGGAATTTGATTGTTCTATAAGAAATGATCAGTAGGTTGATTTCAGAGAGCCTGGAGAGACTTAGATGAACTGATGCTGAGTGAAATGAGCAGAAGCAGGAGATCATTGTACATAGCAACAAGAAGATTATATAATGATCAATTCTGATGGACGTGGCTCTCTTCAACAAAGAAGTAATTCAGACCAGTTCCAATGATCTTGTGATGAAGAGAGCCATCTGCACCCAGAGAAAGGACTGATGGGAACTGAGTGTGGTTCACAAGGTACCATTTTCAATCTTTTTGTTGGTGTTTGCTTGTATTTTATTTTCTTTCCCATTTTTTTGCTTTTTGAATTGATTTTTTCTTGTACAGCAAGATAACTATATAAGTATTGTATGAATATATTGGATTTAACATATATTGTTTTTACTATGTTTAACATAAATTGGATTACTTGCCATCTAAGTTAGTTGGTGGGGGAAGAAGTGTTAAGTGTCTGAGACTAGATTTGAACTCAGATCCTCCTGATTTCAGGGCTGATGCTCTATCCACTGTATCACTTAACTGCCCCATGCATATGTCTTGAAAAAATTAATAAAATATAAAATAATTCAGTCATTTTTCGTATCCAACTCTTCATGACCCTATTTAGGTTTTCTGTGGCAAATATACTTCTGAAGCTTGCTATTTCCTTCTCCAACTCATTTTACAGATGAGAAAACTGAGAAAAAGAAAATTAAATGACTTCCCTATGGTCACATAGCTAGTAAACATTTGAAATAAATGCTTTTTACATACCAAGAAGGTATGAATTGGAAAAAAGATCATTTCAAAAACAGTTCAATTGAGTGATGAGGGATCAGAGTGCAAGGAGTTGAAAAGTGAGTAGTAGGAGAAGAAATATATAAAAGAGCATTAGGTTATGAAAGGGAAGAAATCTATAAAACATTAGCTTGAGGGGTCTACTTAGGGATGTTGGGATGCTTCCACTGGATGTGTCTGGGTTATGGATCTGTACTTTGCATTTGATGTAAATTTAACATTATATATACTTTGTATTTAGTAGGTGTTTTATAAAAAATTGTTGCAGTTGCCATTCTCATGGTCTAAACATCTAATTTCATAGATATGGTTAATTCAATAATACTTTCCTGTTGGTCATCATAGAGGAAGTGGACCTAACACATTATTATTCTTTCTCTTTTGGTCTGTCTTACCCGACATTCCTTCTACTTCAATAATTAAATTGTATTATTTTCAGACTGCAAACCATCAATGTAACATCATTTTGTACTTACTCTATATCTAGAAGGTTCAAACTTATGGCTTATGAAATTCTTTAATACAATGTAGTTCAAAACAGATTAAAATACAATTAGGGAATATATAATAAAATAAATAAAAATACAATGTAACCCAGATAATGTTTGCCTCTGCTTATCTAAATCTTCAAGCAGTCCACAATGATCCATTTCTATTGTCATCACTGCTCTAGTCTAGGTTGTCCCAGAAAACCCATACAGAAGGTCTACCAAACATGGGAAGAATGTTAATATTATGTGGATTACATTGCTGTATTTAGGTAGGCCATTTGTTGTCTCTTTTTCTTTAAATGTGAATGGCCCATCTTCCTCTCTGATTATGTATCTTCTCAATAACTTCCCATATCTTTTACTAAAAATCCACTATTAGCAATAATCTACAACCCTTTTGTACTATGCCTAAGTAATAGCTTTCTAATGCACCCTGAATTACTTAAAATCTCAATTAATTGGAGACTAGTATTCTATGAATTTTAGCTATGAGAAAACACTGGAAAATGTTTGTGCCAAAAATAAGTTTTTGTTTCAGGAAGAAGCATGGTGTTTATAAAAATGGTGTGAAGTTTCATCAATATGATATACCCCATTTTTTTACATTCAACTCTGGAACCAGCTAATTTTCCATCTGTAATGTCTGTCCAAGATTAATGTACTACTAGATCAACTCTGTGGATTATCATTCAATTGAAAATTTATAATATGAATAATAAACATTCTTTATCCACTTGGTTTTTCTTGTGTAAATTGTTTAGGGCGATTTGGTTTTTTAAATTTTCATGTATCTCATTTAGGAGATTCTGCAATGTTCAAAGGCTTTATATATAATATAATATAACATAACATAATACAATAAATTTAATATGATATGATATGATATTATAATATGATATGATTATATGTAATATATATATTAAAATATTGTACAGAAGCAGTAGGACTTAGAAGTCTTTACCATCTGTCAGGAATTCTTCCTTTACTTAGATTCTTCCCCAATATCTTCCATCACAGTGACAAATACCTATGGGAAGAATAAATCTTCCTTTTTATTGGTTCACTGGATATTAATAAGAAAAGACCATTAAATTTTTTTCTTTGCTATATTTTTCAAGGGATTGTCTGTGATCTTACAATATTTATAGGAAGTACCTTGCTTCAGGAGAGCCCTTAAAACCATACTTTTTTCATTAAATCAAATGATTTTTTTATAGTCAATAAACAAAGACAGTGGGATTCTGTATTCTCTACGCCCTTCAGCCAATTAATTAAATAACTCCAAAGATGCATTTTGCAATAGAACATTGTTTGAAAAAACCATCACTAATTTCTCTCATATTTTCATCAAGGGTACCCTTTATCTATACATTGATTATGTTAATAAACATTTTGTTAAGAAAATAATTTAGGCATCTGGATTGTGAGTTATTGATGCCCTCTAAATCATTTTTACAACAGTGATAACATCTATGATATTTTTCTACAAATGCCTTTTTAAAATTTGCATTGCTTCTAGCATGGAACTACTTTGTCTATTCCCATTTTAATTTTTTTACTTAATTAATTGGGAAGTTTATTATAAGAATCTAAAGAAATTTTATTATTTAATTATAAACAATAATAAATTTTTTGTTATGAGTTTATGAGCCTATTTCCATTTTTAAGGCCTTTGGGGTTACATGATTTACCTAGGCTCACACAACTAGTAAGTGTCAAGTGTTTGAGGTCAGATTTGATCTCAGTTCCTTCTGACTCCAAGACTAGTGTTTGATGCAGTGTGCCACCTCGCTGCTCCCCAGTTTTAATCTTAAATATTCTTGGCATTGTTTTGCTTATCTGGATCTCATGCCAAACTTTTTTTTTCAAATTTGGTCTATAATACTTCAATAACCTCCTCTGTAAGATTTTCCAAATATATTTACATTCCTAATCAATGCTGTCTTTGTCTACCACATTTCTCTATATAGCAAAGAGATTTATTAGATGTGGACTCAAGTGGTTTCTAGGATTTTCAATTGTGCTTTTATAGTAATGATGTCAGCAAAATTTAAAAAGAAAATTATAATAATCCATGTCTATATCTGTTCTTTAATCCAGTTTCTTTTTTTTCTTTTTATCATGAATAATATATGTATGTTATGTATACATATCATATATATGAATATTTTATTTAAAAGTAATTTGAGGAGGTAGAGAACTTTGACAACTGAATGATCAAAGACTTGGCAGGTGCTATATTTGAATCAGAAGATCTGTGTTCAAATTCTATCTTAGCTACTATATACAAGTCAGCCACTTAGCCTTTCAAAGCTTCTTTGTCTTTATCTGTTAAATGAGAATAGCGATAGTTATCTCACCCACCTCACAGATCTATTAGATGTCACCTTAAAATGCCATGCAAGTATGATTATTTGTTTTTCACATTGCCAACTCTTGCTTCTAATACTTTAGCTGACTTAGTTGCTCTACAATGTATTTTTAATTGCATCTGCATTCTTTTAAATATTGCTCACTTTTGATTTTGATTAGTTGTTATTTTCCAGCATGATTTTTTAGCCATTTCTTTTTCTTTTCTGCATTGATTGAGGAGATCAGGTATGGAAAGCCTTTATCCTCTTCCTCTGATGTCTTGGTCATTTCATGAACTACTTCATTATCAAATATGGATAATTGCCTTTGACTTATACTTCCTTCCATCATTTTTGACTTTTGGGGAATTAGATGTAAGAAGTAATCAAAACATGGAAAAGTTAAAATATTTTTATGAAGATATTGCTAGAATTAAATAGATCACATGATAAAACAACCTTCTACATAGAAAAATTACTAGAACAGTTAATAAATTTGCTTTTCAACTAGTATTTTATTAAAATAATTATGGGAAGTGAAAGAAAACCTATTCCATTTCTTTTTTAAAAAAACCTATTTTATTTCAATAACTCTTTAACAAAGGCTCAGAGAATGCATCACATTGAATTAAAATACAAGGAAAAGTCACAGTGAATTTTTCATTGTTGTTGTTTGTTTTCTCATGTCTGGACAACTTATAGAGATGGAGAGAGAGCTTTGTTGACACTTAGGAACATAGTGACACTGGTCATGCCCATTGATGGCAGTAGGGAGATATACAATATCCAGTGACTGAGAGTGGACTGAGACACTGCACCGGAACAGAAAGCATTAGGAGAGAAAGATATCCCAAGAATCCCTGTGCAAGCATCAGATATAGGAAGAATTATAATTTGACATCTCTATCACCTACTATTTAGTTCTAGGTCATGGATCCAAGGTGGAAAGAAGCAGTTTTGGGTATAGGCCCTATCTGCATATTGCACATAAAACAAATTCTGGGAAACAAATAGTAGCTATATGGCTCTTAACTCAAAAACAGAGCATCCAAGACTAAAGGGGAGCTGGAAATTCAGCTGTTCTGAACCTGTAGAGCCTCCAAGTAGGCAATGGTTGCCAAGTGAAGCAGTTGTCTACTGAAACTCCCTACCAGAAACAAATTAATAGACTCAAACCTGGATGAGGGAAAAAAGTTATTGAATGGTTGTGATCCTGCTTCAATACTCTTCCAATAGTGCCTAATAGCTATGGCATTTCTTTATGGAAACTTCTAAACAGGTCATATATATTTTCCATGGAATGTAAAATAAATGTAAAATAAAATCAAGAAAGTAAACCAAAAGTGCTAAATAATTTGCCCTTCCACTTTGGGAGAAAAGTCAAAGTATATCATTTCAAAAATTTAATTCAGCATTTCAAGCTTATCATCTATATTTATCAAGAACTTTAAGATTTGCAAAGTGTCTTCTAGCATATGTACTTGATTATCATGATAATTCTGTGAAGTGTTATCCTCCCCATTTTATTGATGAAAAACCTGAAGCTGAGAAAGATTATGTGACTTGCCTAGGATAACACAGCTAGTTCATGTCTGAGGCAAGTTTCAAATACAAATCTTCTAGAATCTAAATCTATTAATTCAAACCTAAGTAGCTGGCTCCTTTGGATCTATGATTTCATCTGGGGAGCTGTCCATTCCACTGATGCACTTGGCAACTCCTTGAACATTTAAGAGAGTTTTATGAGGTCTGTGGCCAAAACTATCCCCACCTGGCTACTCTGTCTATGACAATGAATCCTTCCAAAGTCATTGAGGCTGAGCCTATATAATGTGGGACATGTCAGAGAACCAAAACCTTCCAATCTAAGGCAGACCTGTCACAGTTTATATTCTGTCTTGTAGAAACCCAGGTGACCTTTGTGCCACAGTGAACCATCAGAGAAGGACTTTGGTGGAACAGTTGAAAAGGCAGGTTCTTTTTTTTAATGTGGGTGATGGGTTATGATAATGATTTAGTTTCTCAGCCCTGGAGGTATATAAGACAATATAGCTGGCGGGGATCAGTGTGCAATCTGTGGTCTTTGATGAAGATGTCTCTATACACCTTCCTGGCAGCTCTACAGACAATCAACCCACGTACATCTGCTTTAGTGCTGTGAAGTGTCACCCCTACATTCTTCATAACACCTGTTGCTGTCCTAGCTGATAAGCAGATAGTTGTAACTTGATCTTAAGCACAGAACTATTGAACGTCACAGCTGGGAGGCACAGTGGAGATCAGGTTGTCCAACCTCCTCATTTTCCTGAAAAGGAAAACTGAGGCAAGGAGAGAGAGGTTGCTCAAGGTCAAGTATCATGCTAAAGGCAGAATCTGGACTGGATGTCCATGTATCCGGTTCTGTGCTCCCAGGTGGGCAAAAGTAGAAATATAGATAAGTAAGGAACAGGGGGAAAGAGGGGGGAAAGAAGAGAAGAAACAAGAAAAGAAAATAGGAGTGAAAATAAATTCATGTTGTAAAAAAAATGAATAAAACAGTATGGGTCAAGTGGTCAGGAGGCTTTTTTATGGATGAGGTCCTTTAACTATTGTAACTAGATTTGTTTCCATTGCTTCTCTTCCAGAGCTCTGTCCATAAAAAACAGTGATTCCTCAGGCACATTTTTGGCAGCAGCTTTAGCCCAGCCATGGCTACATGCCTTTATTCTTGGTATAATCGCTGGATTTGTCCCCGCAAAGTGAAAGCATAAAAGAAGTCCGTAACCCTTACTGTGGTGCTCCTTTAGATCTTTTTGCTCACCTATTTGGAATGGACAGTTCTAATTTCAGAACTATTGGGATCATTCTCTTTTCTTCTCCTTTTTCTATAGCTTGTTACTCTCTGAGAAAGGACACTGACTTCAAAACAGGAGAAAAAGACCCAGTTGGGCAAATTTTCTTGAAAACTTATTAAATTTATGAGACCCACACCTACTCTGAAGCATCATCCTGGAATATGGATGACCTTAGCTTGAGGCAGTAGGTGGACTTAATGTCTGCCTGAGGATTAAGTATCAGCTACTAGAGTTGGGCACCAGAGGATGAATTATTTTGGCCACAACAATTCATAAAGCTCCCCAAATGGCTGTGTGCCATGTGACAAAGGAAGTAGTAGCAAAGCATAAGACCACGGATCCATGAAGTATTAATGAGTGAGACCTTTAGAGCAAAACTGCTTGCTGTATACAGTGGATATATACTGGCCTAGAGCTTCTTCCTACATAGCTATTTTCATATTGTTTCTCCCATTAAAGTGGAAACTTCTTGTAAAGAAGGACTGTCTTTTGCCTTTCTTTATATGATCAGTGTTAAGAATAATGTTTGATAAAAGGTTTAGTAAATATTAAAAGTTCATGGATTTAATAAATGTTTATTGACTAAATTGATAGCTGACTGCAGAGTTGCATGGAACACATGAAGAACAGAGTACATCCATTGTGTGTTTACCAAGGCACAGTAGCTTTGGGAATTGTCTGGCACTCTTTTTAAGATGTAGAAGCAGTGTTTAAAGATGTGACATTTGAACATTTTGCCACATCATTATTTGGTAGCAAATGTGAGAAATTAGTCCTTCTTGGTGAAAGTCTAGAGGTGATAGTCTGTGGGTGGAAGGATAAGCAGGTAAAAACAGAGTTTGAGTAGGTTGGTGTTAATTGAGATCCAATGGAACTAAGTAGAGATGTAAGCTTCTTAAGGCCTTGACTTGCTGAATGTGTCCTGTCTGACTTTATCCATTGGGATATAGTTGAAAGTAGGCGTTTTTGACACAGTGTTTGATAGTCTTGATACTGGATGCTTTTATCATTTAGTTTATTTTTGCCTGAGGACAAGTAAAAATAAATAAATTATTGCCTTTAACTATTTTTTTTCTGCTTACAGTTTGAATTCTTGCCCTATATATTTTATTTATATAAATTAGACTACAAACTTTTTTTTAGCTCAAATTTGTTTAGAAAGACAAAAGTATACATGTATGGTTGTTTACCACCATGTATGGAGGTTTACCTCCTCCATAGCAAATAATAATAAGGAATGGAAGAACTAAAAAAAGGGGGTTTAAAGTTTCACATATCAAATAAAGGGCAGCAGAGAAATTAGGTGATTATCTGATGTTATACTCTATTAACTCTGCTTAAAAAATCGTCAATGGTTCCCAATCCACCAGTCAGATTCAAATGCCTTTGTTTGTCGGTCAAGATTTTTGAAATCTGATACCTCTCTACCTTTGAAACCTTCTCTCATTTTATTCTTTTTCTGTATTTTACATTCCAGCTAATTTGGACAATGTTCAGGTCACTGAATACACCTTATACTTTCTGGCCTCTGGGTCTTTATCTGTTTTGCAACCATTCTCATCCACTATTCAAAGTCTAACTATCACGCTAGCTATTTCAAGAAGCTTTCCTTGGTCCCTCAATTGGTTATGGCTTTCCTACTTTGAGTTGCTTTGTGCTGAATTTTTCTAACACTATTAATCAATTAATCATTAAGTTAGTCAAGAAGCGTTTTAAATGTATATGTACCAGGAACTGGGTTCTATGCTCAGAATACAAAGAAAAAACAGAAGCATATATAAAATTGTATATTAAACATTGTAATATGCAGGATTCTACAGGAATAATTGAATACTAGTTATGTAAGACTTATAGAAGATATGAGTAAGAGTACACAGAATGAGAAGATATGGTTGGGTTGTGCTCTGCATCTCTGAAGAGAGTACATACCTGGATGAGATCATAGATCACTAAAATAAATATTATTGAAATACACTCCCAAAGTATTACTTTGATGACACAGCAAGGAGGTAAACCTGAGTTCTTGAAAGTTGTGCCTTGATGTCTTTTTATTGAAAATAAATATTGTTTGGAATCATAAATTTCATTCAATTGAAAATTATCTATATTTGAGGCAGTTGGGGGATAGAGTTCTGAGCCTGGAGTCAGGAAATACAGAGTTCAAATATGGTTTCAGTCATTTATTAGCAGTATGGCCTAGGGCAAGTGACTAACCTTCATTTTCCTATTTCCTCAACTATAAAATAGGGATAATACCAGCACCTACCTCCTATGGTGGTTGTGAGGATTAATGTGACAATATTTATTTTTTGAAAAAGCACTTAACACAAGGTCTGGAACATAGTAGGCCCTATATAAATGCTTATTGTCTTCCTCTTATTTAACTGTTAGATACCAAGACAGATAAAACATATCTTCTTTGATGAAATGCTTTGAGGATGCTGTGTTCTGTGAGTAGATTGTACTACCTCCTGAAGAAGCCATATACTTGGTGCTTTATGATTCACATCAAAAAGATACCATTGTTAAGTGCACTGAAGCAGTTATTTAATGGGCCAAAACAGTAATTTATGAAATGACACCCTAGTGGTTTGAAAGAGTATTTCTACTTGGGCTTTTTCTAAAAAGTCCCCACAATTTTTTGTAGAGCATACTTTATGCACTGGAGAATCTGAATTTAATTTTTTTTTCTTTTTCTTATTTTTCAATGAGTGATGATGATGGTGATAATGATGATGATGATGATGATGATGATGATGATGATGATGATAACACAAGCTAAACTAAAATAATAATAAGTTAATCTCCAAAACCCAAAAGGCTGCTGTTTTATGATGTAACATAAAAACAGAATAGCCCCCTGGATGCTCTGCAGCTCATTGGGTTCTTGCGATAAATGCTTTAAGCTTAACTTCCCCTTCCATTATAGGTACCAAAGAGGTCTATCCCCCTACCTCCAGTCATAGAAGGGAGAAAAAAGCATTTTCCCCTCAGTCCCTTATAAACATCATCTAATTTCATGGGAGCTATGGTTTGAAACCTATATTATTACAATATTTTCCCACTGAGTGCTATGAATACATGACTCATTACATCTTAGTTATGCTAAATACTTTTTAAGATAAGTGAAGTTCTGTCTACCTCATTTCTAACTTCTTTCTATTTAAATATTCTATTCTGATATTTTCAAGGTCTCTTTTTGTGAACTGCCATCAATGTGTCTTTGTGGATACTCTGTCACCTGGTAATTGGCTTATTACACTTTTTGCCTTAAATAGGGAAAGGAAAGGAAAAAAATGTTGCCTTTAGCCAAAAATTCCTTTAGTCTCTTTCTATTCAAATCAGAGCTAGATTTGGAGACTGCTCTTAATAATTATTAGCTTGTCATAATTCTTTAGAACATCTACCAGTTCAATTTAAAGCAAAAGAAATGAAATAGACCAATCCCATGAAAAAAGCAAATTCAAACAACTTAGGGATTCTACCTCATACTTATCAGAGTGGAAAAAATATAAAAAAAAAAAGGAGAGCATCTAGGAATGGCTTAGGCACTTCTAGTTTTGATGGAACTTAGCCTAGCCATTTTGGAAAGCAATTAGAATTTTGCCCAAAAGTTATTAAACTATTTGTATAACATTTGATCCAGCTGAAACATAAAGATTGTAAGGATAGCTGGTCTGGGCCCTTCCCAAAATTGAGGTGCTGGGAAACACTTGCCAATGGGAGAAAGGAACCACAGGGAAGAAGGAAAGAGGCAACTATGGCATAGTTTTGAAGTCTGAAGAATGAAGGATGAAGATTCTAGGGCAAAGTGGGCCCAAGCTCAAAGAGCAAATGTGACACAGGTCATTCACTCATCTGTTTGCTTGAAGTTCTTTGCTCACTTTTGTGTTTTATTGAAGAAATGACTTAGCCACAGTGTATGTTCTCTGCTGTGCTCTTTATAGAGTATAAATTTGTATCCACTCTATTTAAGGCTCCCAAAGCAGATACTGTTTCCAATTTCTGCTATGGTGACTACCAGGACATCTATGGGAGATATGGAAAGGGCCTGAAAAAGGACACTCAGTCATCCATATCTGAGAGAATGTGTGTGTGGGTGTGTGTGTGTATAGTGTATATATATGTGCAAATATTAAGGTAAATAGAGGTGATAACCCTTAAATTCTTTGAAGAAACACAGGTCCCAGTTTATTAGTCAGCATATTTAGCATATGACTTATAAAAGAAGTATCTGCTCCAATTCAGGATTAATCTTCACGCTGCTGCAAATACCAAAAAAATCTCCTTTTCCTTTCCTCCTTTATAATACTACCATATAGAATTATCTTTTTTTTTTCTATCCTACCTGTCAAGTCATTGTCAGGGATTTAAATTCATATTCCTTGGTTCCATGCCTTATGTTCATTCAATTATACTAAACCAACTCCCTTGATTTCATTGATTGGAAGAAATAGCAGAATTTCACTTGATGACAGTATTGAGTTTTCTTCCTCCTTTTCCTTTTCTCTTTCTCCTCCTTCTTATCTTCAAATTGCATTTAAATGCCCCACTGCATGAGGTTCTTGGGGTCAACACTCTATAATGCACAGTGACCTGCCTTAGGTGCCATCTAACTTTAATGCTAATTCTAAATGCTGTGCTGAAATGATTAAGGAAGCATTCCTCTGACTGGTATTCAAGGACGTGTACGTGGAGTATCAATAACTCTTCAAGGGGAAAGAGATTATTGAGAAAGACTTGGAAGGAAAATGCTATTATGAACTGTTTCTGTTTAGCACATGGAATAATGTTAGGCTGCCAGAACTAGAATGAGTCCCAAAGGGCTTGGTTACATTTTCTTTCCAGAGACAGCTTTCTATAATGGAAGTGCACTATACTAGATGTTAGATGGTGTGGTTTTAGTTCCAGTTCTGACATTGCTTACATGAATGACCTTGGATAAATCACTTTACCTCATTGTGTGTCCTTTGATTGAATCAGACTTGGCGATCTATAAGATCCCTTATAGTGGGATGTTGCTCCGACATTCTTGTAAATATGAGAGTCTTGTGATTTTCTGAAGACAGTATTGGGAAAGAGTTTTACATTTCATTTTTCCATTGCAAAGACTTTAGGCAGTACCTTTTTTAAATAACCTGAGATTATAAAACTTTATAGTTTCCCTTTTATGTCCTTGGCTCGGTTTTCTTTGGCGTAATCATAGTTTTTGTGATTTTTGACAAATGTGCTTGTTAAAGGGTTCTCTACCCTTAATTAGTAGTTCACAGAGTTCTTCATTCCTTTGGGATTGATCTTCAAAAAGAGTCATTTTCATGAGGAAAAAATTTTCAGGGTGGTTGATAAATATCCTTTTGATAACTATAGAACCTCAGAGATCATCTAGTTTAAGTCATAGCTGAATCTTTGGAATGTCTTCAGCAACATAACTGACAAAGGCTCATTTAGCCTTTACTTAAAGACCTCCAACAAAGTAACCCATTCCACATTTGGATAATTTGAACTATTAAAATGTTTTCCATTAAATCAAAACAAAATTACTTCTTTATAGCTTCCATTTATTGCTCCTAATTCTTTTCTATGGGGCAAAGGAAAACACGTCTTCCATCTAAAATGGAAGTAAAAACCCTTAAGCTATTTAAAGACAACTTATGTAGGCAAATAGATGACTCAATGGATAGAGTCTAAGGCCCTGGTGTCAGGAAGATCTTAATTCAAATCTGGCCTTAGACACTTCACACTAGCTATGTGACCCTCATATACACAAAAAACAATTCATCATGTCTCTGCTTAATATATTCTGCTCCTTCCTGTTCCTTCAATTGATCCTCATGTGATATGATCCCTAGATCTTTCTTAATCACTGTTCTCTGGACTTGTTCTGACTTAGCAATCTTCTTAAAATATGATACCCAGTGTCATAATTCCAAATAATTTTTTCAGAATAGTTTTCATCCATAGCTTCACCAACAATGTATTAATATGCCTGTCTTTTAACAACTCTTCCAACATTAATTGCTCTTAGATTTTCTTATCTTTGCTTATTTTCTATCACTCTTTTATTTTACAAATGGTAAAATTGAGGTCTAGACAAATATAATGATTCATTCAAGGTCATGCTGCTAGTTAGTGAGAAAGTTGGGAGGAAAAGACTGTTTTGAATATATAGTCTCAAAATTATTGAGTGAAGAAGTATTGTTGATATGCAATAATAAAGGAACTTTCCACACTGGAAAACGTGAGATCATAGGTTTAGATACTTCTATCTCTCCCCTGGAAAAAAGAAAGGCCTTGAAGATTCAAATAGATTTCAAAGTATTGATGTTTCTGGCAAAAAAATATGGTTTCAAAGAGGCCCTGTTTGAGGAGTAAAATTGATCGCAGATGTAATGAAATGTAAGCTTATTCACTAGGTACTTCCAAAACAGCTGACTTACCCCCAAATTTTGCTGTTAATCATAATTGCCAAATTTTTTCTACAAAACATAACTCATGGATAACTTCAGGAAGAAACAATATTTAACTGAAATGCTCTAGTCTGGACATGGTGAAATGTTACATGTGAGTGACTAGATACTGGTCAAAACCTAACTTTTTTTCCTTACTTGAGAATTCTTACCCCTCTTCACCCCAAACCTAACATGTCAGTCAAACTGGACAACTCTCTTGGAATCCCATATTTTCTGGATTTTCCTACTTATCTTCCTTAATTCTCACCTTTTCCATGTATGAAATTATATTTCCTGCTTTGCCTATTTAGTTTTTTTTAATCTCTTTTTGTATGAAAAGAAATTTCACCTTCTCCATGAAAGCTTCCAAATCCTAGTCCTCACATAGTTCTTATGATTCTTTTTAGGATATTTTTTTAAATTACAGAATCACATAAAGCATCAGCCAACTAATTTTAATTATTTATCTATTATGTGTCATGCAGTAAGCTAAGTATTGGTGATATAAAGAAACTGACAAAAGACCTTTTGCTATTAAATAAGCTCATAATCTAATGGGGAAAGAGTACATGAAAAAAAAAAGGAAACTAAATTCAGTATAAACAAGCTAGAAGCCAATGAAATTGGAGATGATCAAAACAAAGACAGGACTAAGATTAAGGGATATCTAAAACGGCTTTCTGTAGTATGTGGAGTTTCAGCTGAGACCTAAAGGAAAACCAGAGAAATTCTTAGATTTAGGAGACAGAGTGTATTAGGGGAAAACACCAAGGAGATCTGAGCAACTATCCACTCAAACTTATTGTTTTTTTTATACAATTGGATTCACATAAAGTATATCTCCTTACTAGAGAGAAAAGTTTATGAAGATAGGGACTATGTCTTATCAAATATTCATCCTTAGCACAAAGTTCTGTGTATCATAGATACTTATGTTATATGGTCAAACAAAAGCTAAATGACTTATCTTCCTGTATGTTATAAAGAATTGTTTGTTCATATATGAGTTAAATTGAGCATCTAGATGATGAAAAGAATAGAGTGCGTGTCCTGGAGTCAAGAAGACTTATATTCCTGACTTTAAATATGATCTCAGATATTTGCTATTTAGGTGACCCTGGGAAAGTCACTCACTTAACACAGTATACCTCTTTTTTTCATATCTGTAAAATGAGCTGGAGAAGGAAATTGTAAGCTATTTTGAAATCTTTGCAAAAACAAAAACAAAAACAAAAGCAAAACCCTAAATGATGTCATTAAGGTAGGTAGATTAAAATGGCTGAACAATGGATTGGATTGGATTGTCACAGAAGACCTTTCCAACTATGAGATTAAATGGTCAACATTCTTATCAAAAATTAGGCAAAAAAGCAAATTAATTCTCTTTTTTTTTCCCTGAGGTAATTGGGGTTAAGTGACTTGCCTAGGATATGAGGCCACATTTGAACTCAGGTCTTCCTGACTTCAGGGCTGGTCCTCTATCCACTGGGCCCCCTTGATATCTCAGGTCACTTTTTTCTAACAAAAAGCTTTGTATAATCTAATTTGATATTTAGATACTTAGAAAATTTCATATAAAACCTCTAAAAATGGAATGATGAAATAAAGGATCTTACCAAGCCCTTTCCAGTACTCCAATCATTTAATTTCAAAGAGGTAGGTTGAGTATTTGGAATGACTACAACTACTAAGCTTAGAGGATGTCTATAATAAGTGGGATGGTGTGATAGGACAATAAAATACAATTTTCCTTGGAATTAGAAAGATGTGCGATGAGGAGTATCTGACATGTATAGTAGTAAGTTGTCAAATAATGTCAATTAGTCTTGGCTGTTGCTCTTTCTTTATACTAAAGGGAAAACAAAATGTTTTATTTACTTATGATTTTCTGAATATCCCAGTGTACCTATAATCATTTCAGTCAATTAGCAAGTAACAGTACAATCACTTTCTCAGAAGATTAAGAATATTTGGAAATGATTTTAATAGCAACTAATTCTTTAGTACAGGGCTTCTGGTAAAGGGTATATCACTGAGTTAAGCAATAAGTTCACATTTCAAGTTGTCTAGAACGATTTAGTCATTTGCTGGTTCCCACAGAGTTATCATATATGGAGATGAGAATCTGGCCTCATGGTCATCTGGAAAAAAAATCAGATAAAGGATTACTAAATGAGATTGTCTTCTTGAATTGTGAGTCCTTTAGGATTTTCCCTTTGGTCTTTAGCATCCTGAGGTTAATGTTTATTTTGGAAAAAAAAGTATTATTTCCTGTTCCTTGGAATTTCAAAGTTCCGAAACACATGATAATTTCTCAGAAGAAATGATGTAGGGATATGTGACAGCAGTCTATGGCCCCCTTGACCTTTGATGAAGCCTGCAGCTGTGAGATAATATAGACAAAAGCAACTCAGAGTAAATTCAGAAGATTAGAACTGAAAATGCGTTCAATATTTGAGTCTACATGTATCAAAAAAGAATGTCAACAACTAAGAATGATTTTGTTTGCAAAAGTGGATGCTTCTCGGAGTGGAATGATAAATTAAAGACTTCAGAAATCCATCAGCACACATTTTCCCACAGATCCAAAAAGCGGAATTAGTCTACTCAATTCCATTAATAATCATTTTGATTCTAACTTTTACAGCCACTGGAAGCTATCTGTCATCTGCATTTATGCCAGTGAGGCAGGAAAATGGGCCCTATGAATAGAATTTCTATGATTTGGTTAGTTGTCATTACTGGAAGGTTTTGTGTGAATAATGGATGCCAAACTTGGCTTGACTCCTCATTTCCCGTCCTTTTTACTTCTTTTGTATCGTGTTGCTAATAACTAGCCTCTGCTTTTGTAAAGGGGGGGGGAGAAGAATGGCTTTTTTTGTTTGCCCACAGAACTGTATTACTCAGCTCTGAGCAATGAGTTATCGCAAGACGATAATCCACTTCTCCAGAAGCAAGTCTATGAATCCACAGGCACTTTCACAAATAACAGACTGCAGGCTTTTGAGCAGGCACTTTTATACCCTTTTGAAAGCTGTTTATTAAATCTGGAGAGAAATAGACCTACTGAAAGAGAAAACTTATACCAACCAGGACAATTGTTTAGACGAGTGATACATTTTCTCATCCCTTAGGGAAAAAGGTCCGCAAGAAATTGAGAAACAATAAGAAATGTTCTATGTTCTATGTAGATATGTTAATTCCTGAGTCATACTTGATCACAGGAAGAATTTTACTTAGCAAATTTGATAGGCCTATATTCTTTTTTAAAAGGTAATTGAGTAGCAACAGATTTCTAAAGTTCAGCTTCAACAGTTCAAAAAATCTTTCTTTTTCCAAAAGAAAAATTATAGATATTAAATAGTTCATTTTCCTGGATCCCTTCATTGTATATAGTTTCTATGGCAAAAACATATGTAAAAGAGAAACAGAGAGAGTTTTTAGGGGGGGTGTTACTTTTCATTTAAAACTACCCAAAATTATAAGACCTGAAAAAATTTGTTTAGATCTTATGTACTTGTAAAGAATGTCTTCACTGAACACCTAGATCTCTAAACTTAATTCTTTCTGAATTAAAAGATTAAAAACTAAACAAATAATTAAAAACAAAACTATAATCATTGTTGACAGAGTTTCGGCCAAAGTCTGGTTGCCAGACTGAGTATGTTTAGTTCTGAGTAGCCTGGGACTTCGGTTCTTTGATCTTTTTATTTTTCCTCCCTTCCTTCCTTCCTCCCTTCCTTCCTCCTTTCCTTCCTTCCTTCCTTCCTTCCTTCCTTCCTTCCTTCCTTCCTTCCTTCCTTCCTTCCTTCCTTCCTTCCTTCCTTCCTTCCTTCCTTCCTTCCTCCCTTCCTTCCTCCCTTCCTTCCTCCCTTCCTCCTTTCCTTCCTTCCTTCCTTCCTTCCTTCCTTCCTTCCTTCCTTCCTTCCTTCCTTCCTTCCTTCCTTCCTTCCTTCCTTCCTTCCTTCCTTCCTTCCTTCCTTCCTTCCTTCCTTCCCTTCCTTCCTTCCTTCTTTTTCTTCCTTCCCTTCCTTCCTTCTTTTCTTCTTTTTTTCTTCCCTTTCTTCTTTCTTTTCTTCTTTCTTTCTTCTTTCTTTCTTTCTTTCTTTCTTTCTTTCTTTCTTTCTTTCTTTCTTTCTTTCTTTCTTTCTTTCTTTCTTTCTTTCTTTCTTTCTTTCTTTCTTTCTTTCTTTTTGTTTTAATTTCAATGGTTTGGGACTTGGAAAGATTAGCAATTGCCTTATAATATACATACACAAAAACATACACACACATAATTCTTTTTTCCTTCTATTCCTCCTTACTTCTTTATATCTATATCTAGAGATATGAATATGTATATGGGGATGGGTAAAAGAGAGAGACAGAGACAGAGACACAGAGATAGAGACAGAGAGAAAGACGGACAGAGACTGAGAGAGATAGAGAGACAGCTACAGAGAGACTGGGGGGCAGAGAGAGAAACAGAGGGGAGTTGAGGGAGGAGGAAGAGAAAGACAGAGAGAGACACATACAGAGGGGAAGACAAAGAGATACATAGAGAAAGAAAGAAACACACACAGAGAGACAAACAGAGACAGGGAGACAAAAAGAGAGACAGGCAGACAGAGAGAAAGAGAGAGACACAGAGAAAGAGAGAGACAGAGAGAGATAGAGAAAGAGAAAGAGAGAGAAAGAGAGAGAGAGAAAGAGGAGAGAGAGAGAGAGAGGGAGAGAGAGAGAGAGAGAGAGAGAGAGAGAGAGAGAGAGAGAGAGAGAGAGAGAGAGAGAGAGAGAGAGAGAGAGAGAGAGAGACATTGGTCACACTGAAGAGTTAAGTGATTTACTCAGACATTAAGTGACAGCCAGTATGTGTCAGAGGAAGAATCTGAACACAGATCTTTCGACTCCCAGGTGGCTTTTTATCCCAGCTGTGATGCTTCTATGTGTGAGATATTATTGTTTAATGAAAAAAAAGTGAAACAGCATGTTTTTCCCCCCATCACTACTTAAATAGGGCATTTTTTTTCAAATAGATATTTTAATTGTATACTTGCATTTTCAAAAAAAACCCAAAAAACTATGGATTGATCCCAGCCCATTTTATAAAAATAACATTTTCTGGTATTTGTTTTACTTCCTAAAATGGAATGGCAGAAATAATCAATAGACTAGGGATCCTAGAAAAAATGAATTTCTTTTAGGGATGCTTTTTTCAGAGTCCTCAGCTTTTGTTCTCCCCCGCTTTCTTTCCCTAGATTCTTTCACAGCTCTTGTACTACAATTACCTTCTTATCTTTCAGTATCTTGCTTTCTTCCACATGCTTCAGGGAAGTTGCTACATAGGAAATACACTTGTTTAAATTTTCCTTTTTTATCCAAGAAAATCCTTCAAATAAACTTCTTTGGGTGGGGGTGGGAGGAAAAGCAGAGAAAGAGGAATAAATTAAGGAATATGTTGAAAGTATGATTGTATATGGCCTGCCTAAACTTTTGTGAGAAAAAAGTATTTTATATCTATGAAGTGGATATTCATTTCAGTAGTGTTACACACCAGCAGTCCAGGTGTTAAGTACATGACTTGCTAATGTGCAATAATAGCCTCTCTGCTACCCAGTCTCTCTTTAGTTTAATCTATTCCATCCACAAAAGTATAATCAAACTCTTCATATCATTTACAGGGCTTTGTAATTTCTCTCTTCTGCAGGATACAGTGACCTACGCTTTCTTTTCCTTCCATTTTTAAACTTTTCATTAATACTTTTTAATCAATAACCTAATTTTGTCATTCTGAATTATCTGGAAATGGATTAATCTAGGTGGCTGTTTAATTCCTTTCCATTCTTAAATTCCATAATTCTGTAATTTATCATGGATGTAGATTTAGACCTTCACTCCAATTCTGTCATTTCATTAATGACAAAACTGAGAAATGAGAGACTGTGTCTTGTCCTAGTGTCTGAGGTAGAATTTGAATACACGTCTTCCTGATTCCAAGTCCAGTGCCCTATTTACAATGCCATGCTATCTTCATAAAAAAAAGCAAATCTATCCCCCTGAATACTTCACCTGTTCCTGTACTCACATCTTTAGGCTTGCCTTTTTCCCTATCTACATCCCTTCTTTTAAAAAAAATGTTTCTCTCCACCTTCAAAATTCTTTTCAAGATTTATTTTCTCCATTAAACCTTTCATGATGAGCCCTACTGGTCTCTAATCACTTGGGTAACTCACCTGTTCTTCTACCTGTTCCACCTCCCTGATTACTTATGGAGAGAAGCAACTTCAGAAGCACATTGATCTAACTTCTGAATGGAAACAGATGTCTGCTCAGTTTTGCACGTCAACAGAGAACAGACGGGCCTGTGGTTCTTAGGATTTGGTCCAAAATTTCTAGCTAATTAATTTTAGCTGAAATAACCAAGACAATGTGTAACATCCTTTAAGGAGCTCATATTGAGACATTTATACGAGTGCTTTTGTTATTCCTCACTGTTGAAGTTTCACTTTTCTCTTTTCACAGCAAGCAAAATCTGAAAAAGATATGACCTCATATATGTACATGTTTATGTACATTGTAACATATATGTGCGTCTATCTTTATCTAATCTTTCTACACACACCCTAGGAAAAGAATAAATAGAATGATTAGGGGAAAATGACAAATTAAGTCTAAATAATACCAGGAATTATTATGATTATGCTTTTCTCTATAAAAGCCAATTATAAAAATTAGACTTTTTTTGTTCCTCCAGTTTACCATAGTCCCACGTAAAAACTTAAAATCTCTAATTTCAGATTTTCCAGAAAGTCTTTTCAGGTATGCCATAGAGTATTCAGGAGATTAATTTATGAAAAGTTGTTTGTAAATAATATCTGATTTTAATATACATATATGTAGGAACAAGTAAGTGTCGCAGTGGGTAGAGAATGAGTTCTAAAGTCAGGAGGATCTGAGTTCAAATCTGGTCTCAAACACATAACATTTCCTAACTGTGTGACTCTGGGCAAGTCGCTTAATCCCACCTGCTTCAGCAAAAAAAAAAAATACATATATGTATATAAATATACGTTTATGACATTGAGAGAGAAAGAGAGAGGAAGAGTGACAGCAATGAATAATGAAACACTATAACATCTTTTTGTGAAGTGGAAAATCTTTCTATAAAGGGGATATTTCAATTAAACATTTTTATTATACATTTGCTATGGCAAGCCACTATGATAGGCCATATACAAAACATGAAAGCATTCCCTGCCCTCAATGAGCTTATTCTTTATGGAGGAAATATCACATTCATACTGAACATATAAATACAAAGTAATTTCAAAAGAGAGGAAATATATAATTGGGAGAAACAGATCTGGAATAAGGTGGGAACATTTCTTATGTGCTTTGTTGGCAGGAAAGGATTCCCCTTATCTTTTTCTTCCTTAGATTTTTGCCAGTCTGTCATGGAACATACATTAAGCATTTTCTATGTATTGGGAAAGGTGAGAAACGCTAGGGGCACAAAAAAGGAATATATGCCAGATTAATCCTCAGGGAGAAGTGGATAATTATAAAGATGCAGATCTGCCATTGTAGCTTTTGTTCTTTCACTGTCTATTGGATCATTCCACACTGCCTATAAAACTGCCTATCTTTTTCCCCATTCTGAAAAAAAAAAAAAAAAAAAAAAAAAACCACTTACTTGATCCTTTCATCTCTCCTATCATCCTATATCTCTTCTGCCCTTTGTAGCTAAACTCCTTGAAAAAGTCACCAATCACAGGTCCCAATACTTTCTCCCCTCTCATTCTCTTTTTAATCCTGATAATATGTACCTTATCAGTATGGAAACTACTCTCTCTGAAGTTATTAATGATCTCTTAGTTGCCAAATTCAATCAGTTTTTTCCTCTATCAGCATGCTCCTTGACCTCTTTGCAACCTTTGACACTGATGATCACTCTTACTTTATGACGACATTCTCTCCTGCTTTTCCTTGTACCTGTTTGGTCACTTGCTTCTCCTTCAGATCACATTCCCTAACCCAAGGGGTCCCTCACAGTTCTGTTCTGGATCCCGTTCTCTTCTCCTTCTATATTGCTTCATTTGGTGATCTCATCAGCTCTCATAGATTTAATTTTGAATTCTAATGATTCTCAAATCTATCTATCCTGCCCTATACTCTCTGCTGAACTCCAGTCTTCTTACACCTTACTCAAGATTTTCATTTCATTATCTCTGACCTCCTAGCTGTTCCACCAATAGGACACTCTGTCTTTTGACTATAGGCATTTTTCTCTTGCCTAGAACACTCTCTCATTTTTTCCATTCCAACTAGTGACCTCCCTGACTTTCTTTAAGTCCTAACTAACTAAACTGCTACCTTCTATAGGAATCTCTTAATTTCCAATCTCTCTTAATTCAAATGGCTTCCTTCTACCACATATCTCCTATTTATCCTGTATGTAGATATCTGTGTATGTTTCTATACATTTATTCTCTCATTAGAATGGAAGGTCCTTTGGGGAAAGGATTGCCTTTTGCCTCTTTTTTGACTCCCCAGTATTTGTGGTACCTGGCATAGAAGTAGGAACTTAATAAATGCTGCTAATATATGGGTGCAGCTCCTATCCCTTGACTCCCAAAGCACTTTGCATTTCTCTATTTTACTTCATCCAAATGGGATTTGCATTGTAGTTATTGTAAGTGATATATATTGGCTAGAATAAAAGCATCATGAGATCAAGGATCCTTCCTCGGACAGAATCCTTTCATTTACTCCCCCTTGCTTCCCAGGATAATGTTGTGTCCCTGGCAAGCATTCAGTAGGTTCTTACCCAACGAATTGATTAAGGGCCTGTGAGTGAGAAGGACAGATTGCAAGAATAGGACTAAGTCCTGCTATCCATTCACAGCACTGTTGCACTCACAAAATGACTATTCCTTTGCTCCTCTAAGGCTCTTTTGGGGGATTGGAAGGTTGGGATGGGAAGCAATAAAAAAACTGGGAGGAATCTGCCCACGTACACCTCCCCCACATGGCATAATTTTATGGCCAGTCTAAGACTTTCAACCTTTTCCTCTGAAATAGTGAGCACGAGCACACACACACACACAGACACACACACCCTCAATTGTGTGTATATTCATACCCTTTACTGGTTGCTGCCTAGGCTACTGGCAGGAGGAGAGAAGTGGAAGCTCCTTTGTTTCTGTTGCTAGAGCCCTCCTGGTGTCAAAGGGGGGAGTAAGGGAAGAAATCATCCACATCTAGTCATTGCAGATGTTGTTTCCATGGATTCATCACATTTTCCATATTGGTGTGGGAAAATGGGAGGTGGGGGTGAGAAGAAGTTGGGGAAGACAGAAAAAGATAAAGCTTTTTATTTTTTTTAAAGCACAACAATCCACCAAAAATCAGAATATTTTAAAATGAAATCTGAGTCACTGAAAATTACCATTAAAATAACTGTAGGGAAGCTGGCAATATGACTGGGACTTGGAATACGGCAAATCAGGCACTTAATATGAGACAAAGAGAAGTCTAGAGGGAGAAGGAGTCAAGTGGAGATAGGAGGGCATTATACTACATGGATAATTGGGGGGGGGGATCTTACTCTTCCAGTGAGTAAAACTTAATGCTTTAAATATGAATTATCCTTATTATTGTTTGACAAAACTCTGCTAATCAGCTACCTTTTTAATTCCCTACTTTATTTTGTCTGATTCTAAAAGTCTTCCATTTTACTCTTTCCAAAAATGAGGAATTATTTTTGGCTTTATTTTTTAAAGATATATAAAAATAACACTCTCTCTGAAAGTTTGCCTTTGAAAGAGTCTCAAAGACTTTTGCAAAGTGTATGCCATACATACTTTAAAATTTAAAAAAATTGAGAAATTCGAAAAGTCAAAATGATGATGGTGACATTAGCACACATTGCATAGAGATGATACTAATTAGCAATTATCCTCTCCATTGCCCCTAAATGAAAACTGGCATTTTTACTTTTGATATTGGTTTCAAGTGGAACATTTTAGATAGCAGGGATCTACATGTGCTGAATTTCTCTATGTACCTATAATACATGAGTACTCATTAGAAATAAGCCTCTCTCCTGAATTTGTGATCTGAGAGCATGCAATGTTTGCTTCTTAGTATGCTTTTGTTGTTGTTGTTATTGTTGAAATCATTTCTTACTCTCCATGGCCCTATTTGAGATTTTCTTGACAAACATACTGAAGTATTTTGCAGTATCCTTCTCCAGTTTATTTTAGACATGAAGGAACTGAGGCAAATAGAATTAAGTGACACACTCAGGGTCTCATAGCTATGTCTGAGGCCAGATTTGAACTCAAGAACTTGTATCTTCCTGACTTCAGGCTTGACACTCTATCTGCTTGGCCCCCTAGTTACTCTTTAGTATAAAGATAACAGTAAAAAAGTCAACTTTATTAGAAATAAAGCCAATTGTGAAGAAAAGAAAGAATGAGTCACTTCATTGTGATCTTCTGTATTATTAGTATATGGATGCATTACAGCTCTGTATTTTTTTTAGATTCTAATCTTCCTTCTTCCCTCTAAATTCCAATTAATCTCTTTGTTAAGATTAATATTCTCAGAATTTTGTTCAATAAACAAGGATTTTTAAAGTATCCAATAAATCTACTAGTGCCAGTGCAACTCTACAGTGACCCTAATGGCATAGAAAATAGACAATTGCCCTCACATTCAGAAAGGCCCATTTTCAAACATGTTTTCTGCCACATATTAATGCTATGACTGTGAGTTGCCCAAGAATCTCCCTTAAATTATGTTGTAGAAAAATTTCTCATCTTTATGCATGGTGAGTGTTAGTTTCCACACTGGGAGTTCCCTACACACATCAAATCATCGTTTCCTTTTGTTTCCCCTTCCAAAAAGAAGTGCTTACACCACTGTAATATATGATGAAGATACAAAACTAAAGTGAAAAAAAAATACTTTACTTTCAAGGGGGTAGGATTTATATCCCTATATATCCCATTTAATAATCCACAAATAAGTAGATGATTCAATGGATAGAGCACTGGGTCTGGAGTTCAAATCTAACCTCAGAGACTTACTAGCAGTGTGAGCCTGAGGAAGTCACTTAATTCTTTTTGCCTCAGGTCCCTTACCTGTAAAATAAGCTGAAGAAGGAGATAGCAAGCCAAGACAGTATCTTTGACAAAAAGTCCTCAAATGGAGACATGAAGAGTTGGACATGACTGAAATGCTGATTTAGCATTTTTATATGGTAAACTGAGGGCACCAAAGAAATCAAAATCACAAAAATAGTGTCTGCCTCCTTATGGAGGAGATAACATAAAGGAATAGGCACATGAGAGACATCAGCTCATTTCAAAAAAAAATTGTGCTTGTCACAAGACAAAGCTGAAAGGCAAAGCAGGAAACTGGGGCTGAAAAAGTTAAGAATATTGCAGGTGGGAGTGAGCATAAGAGGCAGGAAAGATGCATGAGTAAGAAACTGGTCAGGCAAGTAAAAATCGAGACATATGTGGACACTGAAGTTCAGGACAAACAGTCCACCAGAAGCTAGACAGACAAGCAAAGACTGAAATATTCATGAATACTAAAGGTCAGGGCAGAATGTGACAGAAAATAGGGAGGTTGACAAGTAGGCAGACAAGGATCAGGAAGCTATTAAAGGACCAGGAGAAGCAGATAATAGTCACAGGGTTTACTATTGCTCCACTACTTAAGATGATATAATGCAGGTACAACATTCTACTCTGGTTTGTTATAATCAGAAATGTCTGGCTTAACCTAAAAGAAGAAAGGCAATGAGTAGGATCAAATTCTGGCAAGTTCTTACCTACACCTGCCCTTATGGTAAGCCTCAGGATGGGCTAAGCCATAAATGCTGAATTCAAAGAATTATTCCTTTGTCTTTCTAGAAGCTCTTCCTAAAGGGTCAGCTCTTAGAGTTGCAAGACATCTCAGAAGTCATTTAGTCCAGCTAATCAGTATGAAAATATAGTTTTGAATATTATTTTCAACAATAGAAGACACATTTAATATATACATACATTCATATTTATAAGAGTGTCTATATGTATTATAAGAAGTTGGATGGATGGAGCTATGGAAAGACAAAAAACAGACAGATAAAGAGATGGATAGATGGAAGGATAATTAAATAGATGATGGATAGATAGATGGATAGGTAGATAGATTGATGGGTGGATAGATAAGTAGATAGATAGATAGATACACAGATGAGAAAAGAAATAAAGAGGAAAACAATTATATAGCACCTACTATGTTCCAGGCATTGTGCTAAAGAGGTTTTTAATATAAATATTATCTATATGTCTATATATGTATATATTACCCCAATTTTTTCTGCAAAAATGAGTGCTATGAAAGCAGACCAAGAAATGGTACCACCAAGGTGTTCCTTAAATTACAAGACCAGGCTGAAAATATGGGGTGAGCCTGAGCCGCCTGATCTCAGCTGGGAAGAAGTGCCATTATCCTACTTCGAGTTTTCTCTCACACTAGGAAGCCATTATGGTTCTGGCATTTTTCCTGACATTTTTATGACATTATTTATTTTAATGTACAGTACGTTATTCGTTTTGGAACAGGCCTCAAAAATATTCCCATAAATGCCACTTCAGTTCGGTTAATGCTACATTTTATCTTTCCCTTTGTTGCCACTGGCACTCATCACAGCTTTACTGAACTTTGCATCTTCAGTAAGAATATAGAGATCCATTGATACAGAACACAAAAGGTTAATGATGCTACTTTGGAAAATGGAATTAATTTTTCTCCCTTTTGGATCTCTTAGTAATTCCTATAACTATTGACTAACCATAGAACTGGATTTCCATATTGTTATATCCCTCACTTTCTGAAAATGAGAGAAATACTAGAAGACATGACAGTTTTTCTAAAATTTGGGGGCAAAGAAAAAAGCTAAACCCAAATAAGTAATGACTATTGGTGGAATCAGCTCATTAAAAAGCACTGAAAACCATTTCTTTCTCTCTTGGAGTCTTTTCCTTTTTATTCCTCCCTTCTTCCTTCTTTCCTTGCCTTCTTTCTTCTTTCTCCCTCCCTCCTTCCCTCCCTCCCTTCCTTCCTTTTTTCCTCCCTTCCTCTCCCTCTCTCTCTCTCTCTCTCTCTCTCTCTCTCTCTCTCTCTCTCTCTCTCTCTCTCTCTCTCTCTCTCTCTCTCTCTCTCTCTCTCTCTCTCTTTCTTTCTTTCTTTTTCATTTTAGCCCAAGTGCTTCTGTGTGTGGTTTGAGTCACATGTTTGATTGACTTGGCTCCCAAGCTGATGTTTACACTGTTGTATTCATCTTGCTCAGATGAATGTGACATACAACCCGAATGCAGTGAAGCTGACAGGGAATGTGAGGGGAACCAGACAGATGACAACTTCTCCATTTTTCAGAGCTGATGCAGGCTGATCTGTCACCTGATGATAGGCCACAGCCTGTCATTTATTTACTTACAGCTTTAATGTGGGTAAAATGAGCAGGAAAGGGAAGGAAAAAATGACAAGAAGCAAAAAGCAAAAAAAAAAAAAAAATGAGTGGTTACAGGAAAGAGAAATCTGACAGACCCTTCTCAGCATTTGGAATACAGGAGATATTACACATAGCTCCATGGGAAGTCTACCCCAGGAACCAGATGATATCAGCAATCTGTATGATAGATGATATTTTTTAAAAAGGGGTGGGGTCATTAGTGTGTGGAAGTGGGATGGGCAAGCCAGTCTGTTGTGTGATACCTTAAATTATTCCTTAAATACTTGATCTTGAGCAATTTTTTCCCAAGCACTTTCCTATTTTGTTTTAAAATCTGTGCACGAGGAAAAATTAACTCCCGGGTGACTAATTTGCACTTAACTCATCATGATGCTGCCTTTTTAGAACATGCCCTGTCAGAAAACCTTAACGCTGCTCTCATGGGGCTTTTAAGGGCTAAGGGCTTGCTTGTTTGCTTGACTCTTAGCAAATGTAAATCATCCCTGACCACTCCATTTTTCACAAGGTGAGAAACTGAAAATCTCCAAGTTTCTCAATACAAAAGATACATTCTCAGTCCTTATTTTGATCTTGGTGCATCTCCAAATGAATTAAACATTTGAATGACTGAAGATGCATATGTGCAGGTTCGAACAAATGCAGGAAAAGCAGCAAAAAGGTTAAGTCTAGGATTGGTACTCTTTTTGAAGTATTGAGTTTTAAAAATACTTAGTAGGAGTATGGAGCCAGGAGTTCCTCACACAAATGTATAAAATCCTTGAAGAGTCCTATGGATTTGATGAAGCTTGAGTATTGGCTTCCCAAGCTTGTCATTAAGAAGAAAAGCTAATATATTACTTAAGCTTTTTTCTCTTCATGATTAAACCCCCAAGTAATTTAACAAATAATGCCCAGTCTATGCTCCTCTGATGCCTTTGGATAAAGATTTCATTTCTCATGGACAATCTTACACAATATATGAGGGCTTTTCTCGGGTGTGATTAACTAGTGTCTCTTTATTTCCAGATTTTTGTCATCCCTCTGCACATTAAAGTGAGGTAATTATCTCCCTTTTTATATTCAAATACACAGCACCTATGAAAATACTCCGCAGTCAAGTGAGATGTACAGTAGGACTTCCTTTAGGCATAGTGAAGAATTCACAGAAGAGTAACTGCATATCCACATGACTCCAGAAAAATGAATGTGTGATATATCTGTGAGGAATATTACATTTTAATAGTTTGCACCTGCTTTGGGAGATACTCTAGTGCTAGTTGGTATTGATAAGGTTTTTAGAGCAGACCAACTGCAATTCATCCTGTGGCTGTTTTCACACTCTCTCTTTCTATTAGATCTCCTAATGTCATTGTTGTTTGGAGTTGAAGACAAGTCTTACCACTGGGTCATTTTGTTGAATGAAGCAGTCTGAATTATACCTAGCCTCCTTTTGTCCTATTGTTTGGGAGAAGATGGATGATACTAGGAATGGCCTTCAACTTTGAGGTCTCTTTTGTCTTTATTTCCTGGCTCTTACCCCTCAAAGATTGGCTTTTTCTTATATGTGAACCATCAAAGGCTATCAGTTCAACTCTCCTGCTATCTTGCAAATCAATAGACATTTTTGGCTTGAATAATACCTATGGAGGCTAGATTTTTACACTGACTAAGAGTCCCACTGCCTACAAAAGGTTTTTCCTCTCCAGTGACTATTTGTTCCTTAAGGGAGCACCAAATCGACTCAACTTGTTTGTCTTTGCCCTGACTGGGAAACATGATGAGCTCCCATTGCCTTTCTCACAACCAGCCTGAATATCCGACAATATTATATGGACACAGGTGGTGCCCTGAGGTTCTGTGTCTTTATGAAGAACACCTGTTCCAATTTCTTTTGCTCTCGTTATTGCTGGGTAAGACATAAGGGGGGCGGGGTGTTGGGTTATATTAGCAGGATCAGCTAGGTGAAGAGTGTTAAACATTATGATTTTATTACATTTAAGCTTTATTGCTCCTCTCACTGGCCCCTGGTGGTTATTTAGCTATTTTATACCTCCGGTTAAGATGTCACTACCAGTAGTGACATGGGAGGAAATAAACCAAAGTGGGAGGAAGAGGCAGAATATTCTTGAGGTTGACCCCCAATAAAATGACTTTTTTTTTGGTTCCTTCTTTTCCTCCTGGCCCCCTGAAAAAATTAGCCCTTTAGAAACTGCCAACCTTTCTAATCTGAAGAGTGATAACTTTTGAGATAATATGTACTTTTATAATGAGATGAGAAGTTCAATGATATACGTGTATAACCTTCTGGGGCATACCTTTTGAATTACAACAGCTGCATTCTATGTCCCTTTAGTATGGAAAAATAATGTTTTTATATACAAGTCCTCTATCCTTGGGTAAAATGAAGCAGCTCATTTCACCTTTTTTGCTGTTGTTGAGTCATTCCATTCGTGTCCAACTTTACATGGCCCTATCTGAGGTTTTATTGGCAAAGATGACAGAATGGCTTAATTTCCTTCTCCAGTTCATTTTATAGATGAGGAACTGAGGCCAACAGGTTTAAGTGACTTGTCCAGGGTCACACAACTTGTAAGTGTCTGAAGCTAGATTTGAATTCAGAAAGATCAGTCCTCCTGATTTCAGGCCCTGTACACTATCCACTGTATCACCTAACTGCTCTACCTTTTCCCATCTCTACCCTATTTATAGATGTTATTTGTGGAAAAAGAACAAAATTGGTTCAAATACTATTCTGTCACTTATTATCTGCATATCTTGAATAAGTAGTTTCATCTTTCTAAACCTCAGTATTTCTTATCTGTAAAAAATAGTGTATACCATACTTATACCCCAGGACTGCAACCAGGAAAGCACCTTGTACTCCTTAAAGTAGGGGTGGGATACATGAGGTCTGCCAGCCATATAAAGTCCAGGAAATAATCTGTTAAAGCAAACTAAGGTGATGATGAGCTGAAATCTAGGTACGACAACCTCCCACTCATTGAATTGATAATTTTGTAAGATTCACAAATGAAGTTATATATATTTAAATGGCCCTTGACAGAAAAAAAGATTCCACCTCTACTTTAAAAGCTATAAAGTATTTCCACGCTAGCAGCAGCTACTTTATTTTCCCAACTAGATGAACTATTTGAAAAGTTGCAATTCACCTTAACCTAATTGCCTGTTTTTTTGTTATGTTGTGGTTTGTTTTTGTTTTTTTTTTTAAAATGCATATTGATGAGAAAATTCGCACATGAAACCCTTGGGATTGATATTTAAAAATAGGACTCCAAATGTATATGCTGTGTATATATGTACCTGTGGTAGGGAAAAGTGAGAGAGAGACAGAAAACAAAGAACAGAGAGAATAACTTTTATGTTCTCACATAGATTTGGTTCCTTAGAGTAGTGCTTCTTAAACTTTTCCCACTCGAATCCGTTTTACCCGAGAAATATCTATACAACCCTGAATGTATAGATATATAAAATAGGTACACAAATCAAACATTTACTGATAACTCATAAAGAAATTTATTTTCAAATAATTCTTTGGTATGTATAAAATTTTACCAATCAGATGGATGTGTTTGTTTTTTACTTTTTACATACATAATTAAATATTGATGGAATATTTTATATCAATTTTTGTTGCTAAAATTTTCACCAGCCCACATTAAGTTACATGATCTTAAATGAACTGAGGCACACAGTTTAAGAAGCTTTGTCCTATAGGAACATCTGAATGACTAGGTGTTTTTCCCTTTTTACCCCCCCCCCAAATACTTCTCTCTATCAAAGAAACAACAGGTAGAAACATAGTTCAATGAGGAGTCAGGACATCTATATTAGCACCTGGAGGGAGGTCTGTAGATTGAGGCATAGAAGGAGAAAAAGAATTATTGCCACATGGAAGAATGAGGGAGGATAGTCACTGATCCATGATGTGGAAGAGCAAATCAGTTCTGTTCTTCACAGTACCTAGGCAGATGGGGCTCATCCGAATTGAGGATTGCTTGACTCTTTGGTAGAACATGGGGGCATCTCTGAGTGGCCCACATGTTTGAAGATTTATATATGCATGCATTTACATATATGTATAATGTGTGTTTATTATATATATATATATATATGTGTGTGTGTGTGTGTGTGTGTGTGTGTGTGTGTGTGTGTGTGTATGTGTGTCTTTTGATTTATCTATATCTCCCTGAAGGAGGAAGGGGATCTCATAGGACAAAAAGTGTCTTAGCTATTTGTGAATTTTGGTGCAAATTTTCACAAGACAAAAAAAAAAAAAATCTATTCTATCTATACTCAATGTCTTGTGAGACAAGACACTTGTGAGGGAGTTGTCATACCTTGTATATTAAAAATGAGCCAAATTCTGAAGTTCCTCTGGGGGAGATCCTGGATAGAGGTAAAAATGAGAGGACTTCTGACATTCCTAAGAAAAATCCTGAGTTGGGACATGAGGTACCAAAGAGATTTGTGAGAAGCATTAAAGATTGAATTTGATATGCATTATTGGCCTGTCATATTGGGAGAATAAAGAGATCATTGGTTCCAGTCACAGATGTAGTTATTGTGGGTATTTTTGGGGTTGAAGCACTCATGGCTGTGATAGAAACAGATGTCCTACAGATATTACATGTCATTCCATGTGTACTTGTGTAATACATAATCGCAATAGGTACACTTTTTTGATTGCAGTTGCAACAGCGTTCCTTAAAACAGAGTTTTAACCCAGTCAATTTACTCTGGAGAAGAGCAGAAATGGTTCACATTCCATTATTACTTACCATTTGCTTTCATTATTTTTGCTACCTTCATATCTAAATGGTTTAGGGAACATAAGAACAAATGTACAAGTAAAAATGCAACATAAATTAATTGTTTGATATTCATAAAGATACTGTATATCAAGCATATCAGTAAAACAAAAATCCGTGTATTTAACTCTTTAGGATTTTTACTTTTGTGATTTTTTTTGATACTTGCCTAACATTCAAGTGCTATAAAAATAGCTATCAGGAAATAACTTGAGATGATGGCCAGCTTTGTTCAATGTCTTACATTTTTAAGAGCAATCCAAGCATAATTATAAAGAACAGGTGTATTAAGTTGATGCAAATAGAATAAAAGTTTTATGAATGGATGTAAAAAATTGATATGTATGAATTCAGAGGAGTTTTCTTGTAGGAATTGGGTCATGAATTATGTAAGTTTAATCTTCATCATCATTATCAATAACTTCTCCTCCTCCTTCTCCTTCTTCTTCTTCTGTCCCCACCGCTGCCTCCAGCATTTATATTCTGAGTACAAATGATTGCTGATGGTATTTATTTCCTGATTTTTCAATTATGTAGAAATAAAAACAACATTGTATTGGGAAACAGTGGACTTGAGTGCTAGTTCTAGCATTAATGATTGGGGCATTGGACAAATACCTTAACCACTTTGACCCTTGCTTTTCTCATTTGTAAAACAAGGAGAAGATAATCTAAAATTTTTTTTCTGGCATGCAATTCTATCTCTGGAATTCATTTCCTTATAGGCTAAGCTATATTTACATTTCATGTCAAGGAAATTTAACCTTTCAAGTACAAAATAAACAGGAGAAAGTATTTTATTGCACAAATAAAAAATGTCATTTTCTTCAACCTATTAGAAAAATTAATCTTACATGAAATACATTTTTGTATCTTCAGGGTTGGGAAGTTGTCCCTTTAATAAGTAAATCACATTATTTTCTTTTCCTCCAAAAGATAATTGTTTAATGTTCACAATCATCAGAATACATTGGAGACACCAGAGGAATTTGAAAAAAATGAATGTAATATTTCCAAGTAGTTTTTTAAACCAAAATTATGTAGATGAAATAAAAACAACTATAATATTAGTTGATTAGAAGTGTATGCCTTCTATTCAGGAAGGTTACTTTTTGGCAAAACCAAGATTAGAGTTTGTGGTTGTTGGGTTATTATTATTGTTTTTTACTAATGGCAACTGACATCCAAACTCTTCTTTCTTTCATAAGTCTGTCTCTCCATTAAGCCCCCCAAGGAGACTTGCAAGCCAAAGGCAGATGGAGACAATAGACGTTCCTTGTTCAAATGAACAAGCTGAGTTCATTTGTCAGAAATTGCAGAAACATTTCCATGAAGGCTGATTTGCAAACAAAGTCTGTACAGGGCAGACCCGCCTGGTGCTAGTCTTTTATGTAGATATCCTACATGGATTTAATATGCCATTTACACAAAAATTAATACTTAAAGCAACATTTACAGGAACTTGTTCCAAATCCCAGTCCCAAGGCAATCTCTATCTTCCTCTCTTCCCTTTTTTTCCTGAGTGCTTGTTTTCATTTCTAGATTTTTTCCTACTTCAAAACTCCTACCTGATCACTTGTTTGTTTGCTTAGTTTTTTTTTTTTTTTTGTTTTGTTTTGTTTTAATGAAAAATAGTGTAAAATGATCTTTCTCCCTTGGATATAACTAGGGCAGGGCAATCTGGAATTTATTTGAGGGTAATAAAATTTAAAAGTTGTTAACTGTACTTCCTGTTTTCTGCAAACTATAAACAACTGAGCATAGCACTGTTAGCAAGAATAATTAATTAAACCAGAAAATTGCCAAATACTTCACTCTTCCTTCTTCTTGCAGAGATTCTAAGTCCCAACCTTCTAAGCTTGTCTGTGAAACAAACAAACAAAAAAAAAGATAACTAATTTTATGGCTCGGTTTCTCCCATTCCAGAATATTTGCCTTCTTTATAAATAAAGCTTACCATAACTTCCTTATAAGTGAAAAAGATACATCTCCTCATTCTGCCCCTTTCTTTCATCTTTAGAAAGTCACAAAAAAGGTAGAGGGAGCCCTTAGCATCTCAGTCCTTCTAGCTTATGAATACTAAAAAGCAAGAGACTAACATGGTTTAATAATTTTTTTAAATTAAAATAATTTGCATTTGGGGAGTTTAAATTGAGATGAATGTTCAATATTGGAGTCAAGGGACCTAGGTTATAGTCTTGGTTCTATAACTAATTATCTGTAACATTGGACACGTCATTTAACTTCTCTGGACTTCAATTCAATTTCCTCATACAAAAAAATGAAAGGGTTGGACTAAATTGTTTCTAATATCCTTTCCAGCTCTAAATTCTTTGATTTTTTATGATCCCAATTCTTCTCTAGGTAGGTTTTGGGAAAATTTCTGCTTTGATGTCATAGATGATAAATAATTCTTTTCATGCCTGTTCATCCATCAAGGAAAAGACAATAAACATAATTCAGATACAGACAATTTGATCACATTTTCAAAGTGCTGAGCCACGAAGCAAACTCTACAGTGTTGAGATGGAAGATTTCATCAGAGGAATGGGCCAAGACAGAAAATGACCCTATCTCTTTAAACATCCTTTATCCAATTTCTTCCTGTCTTTTTCAGAAGACTAACCCTCTATAATTTCCATTGTCCCAAATCTTCAGTCTCTCCCTATCCATAGGGTTATTCCATAAATCACACACATTTTTCTCCATTCTTTAAACTCTTATTGATATGAGTTAGTTGTTATTGTTCTCCCTCTCTCCTCTCCTTAACTACACTTGAGAAAGCACTCTACATGCAATGCCTTAACTTTAATTTCTCTCATTCTACTAAAAATCCTTTTCAATCTGGTTTTTGGTCTCATCAATCAACCGAAACTCCTCTATTCAAAGTCACCAATGAGCTCTTGTTAAGCCTGGGGGTCCTGGCGTGCTTCTGGTGGGAGGAGTATCTGCCCTCTACTTACCCTCCTCTCTGGGGTCTTCGGGGTACCACCGGCTTCTGCATCAGAAGAATCACACTGAGTCGAACTGCCAAGGAGTTAAGCGGTGCTTTATTCAGGAATCGATTACATGGCGTAGAAAAGATGTTTCCCCTTTTCCTCCCTTTTAATCAGGCAGTATACTAACTTATATACTCTTTTAACAATGGAGAACTCCAATCAAAAGTTAAGTACAGGGTTTTTCCTTTTATGGCTGTATATATATTTTAAAGGTTATGTGTCTTAATATAGGAAGTGTATGCATGTCACATGCCTGTTCCAATGGCCTCATACTCTCCTAACTCAGCAGTAAATGTAGGTCCAAGTTGATCTGTACTCCAACAAGCTCTCTTTTTAAAAATAATATTTTATTATTCCCATTGCATGCAAAATCAATTTTTAACATTTATAACTTTAAAAAAGTTTTGAGTTCCAAATTCTATCCTTCCCTCCTTCCCCTCCCTTCTGAGATCAAAGCAATCTGATATGTTATATTTGTGTAGTTATACAAAACTTTTCCATATAAGTCATTTTGTGTAAGAAGAGTTGAAAAGAAAAAAAGAAACAAAGAGAAAAAGAAAGAAGAGAGAAAGTAATAAGGGAGAGAAAGAAAGAAGAAGGAAGGAAGGAAAGGAGAAAGGGAGGAAGGGAGGATGATAAAGATGGCATACTTCAATTTGTATTCAGACAACATTAATCCTTTCTCTGGAGATGGATAGCATATTTCATCATGAGTCTTTTTGGATTAACCAATGAACTCTTAATTCCCAAATCTAATATGTTTCCCTTCAATCTTTATCCTTATCAACTTCCCTCTAGCATTTATCCCTGTTGATCACACTCTTCCTCTTGAGACTCTCTCTTTTCTATATTATCATTACAGTGTTTTTATCTTGTTCTTCTACCTGTCTCAATTTCCTTTACTAGTTCTTTTTCAAGATCATTCCTATAAACCTTAATTGTTGCCCCAAGATTCTGTTCTGGGCCTTTTTTTCTTTGTACCAATTTACTTAGTGATCTCATCATTATTCATAAATTCACTTATCATATCTATGTAGATGGTTCTTAGATCTATTTGTATATATTTAACCTTTCTCCTGACATCATTTTCCATCAACAATTGGTTCTTAGACATATCAACTTAGATATTCTGGAAACATCTCAAAATGAACATATTCAAAACAAAATTTATTTTCTTTCCTCCCAAACTCCTCTTAAACTGACCATGTCATTGAATTGTTCAGGGAGTTCTATATGGTTCCCTGTTATCTTTTGAATTAAATATAAAAATCTGCTTTTTGTCATTTAAAACTATAACTTGTCCCACTTCTACTTTGCCATTGTCAGTAAACTTTATTCCTCTCTATGTACTTTGTGACCTAAAAACACCTGCCTTCTTGCTGTCCCTTTCACAGATGACCTTCCATTACTCAATTGTAACATTTTGATGGCTATCCCCTCATGCCTAAAATGGTTCTTTTTCTTATTTCCACTTCCTGGATCCCATCAAGATTCAGCTCAAATCCTATTGCAGAGCAATTCATTCAGAGTCAGAGAGAGAAAACTAATACAGTATTCTTTATTTTCCCAAATTGAGGGGAGGGCAAATAGTATGGGGTAACTAATTGTCAATTACAATCAAGGGGAACAAAGCTTTTTTTTTTTTTTTTAACAAAATTGTGGCTTTAAGCCATGTTAGGACTTAGATTTATGTTAAGCCATGAATCTTTTTCATATAGTAAAAGCCACAGGATCTATTAAAAACAGCCATTTTGTTACTTGGGTTCAAGAAACAGTTTTACAGAACAAGTGTTCCTTCTGTGGACCCAGCAAGTCAAAACATACTTATTTTAGTGATTTTAGAAAATGTTTACGTTAGTAATTTTCATAAGGTAGTCCAATGCCCAAGGTAAGGATCCGGCATGTCCTCTCCATCCATCAGAACCTTCCTTTTCAGATAAATCTTCCATCTTTTCTGTATACAACCTTTATAAAAGCATGCTGATTGACTGACTCCCTCCATCATATAGAATTAAAATTTACTTTGGAAAAAAATCATGATCATTTAGCAATATTTCTGGGGAGAATACATTTGAGACTTGAAGACTAAGATTTCATCTATTTTACTTTATTATTTATTAAATTACCTTTTTATCACCTCTATTCCATTTTTGGTCTATGGGATGCAAAGTAGCAAAATGATTAGAGAACTGACTTGAAACACAAGAAAACTTGATTCTAGCCTTACTTCTTAAATATACTGGTTCTGTGAGGATGGACAAATCACTTAGCCATTATATGCTATAGGGCCTAGCGTCTAGGCAACTCTCTAAGCAAAGAAAATGTCAACCTGGTCTAATAAAGGCAATTTCTTTATTTGCATATCCTTTATACCAATGAAATCAGCTTCAAATCATATTCATTCTCATTCCTTACCAGGCTGTACCCCAAATTTACTCAATTATACCAGAGTACTTCGTCCTGAAACTTTTATTACTATTTGGAAGTACCTGACACTCTTACTCTGTTTGGATGTCTCCTCCTACAATTTCCACTTAAGGATTATACCTAGGCTAATCATGTCTTCATTCCTCTCCAGACTTCCTCTACCTTGCTTTTACATGTCTTTGTTTCTCCACACTTTTTTTTAATCTTTCTTTCATATGCTCTTTTCCATTAGAATATAAGCTCCTTGAGGGTAGGAACTGCCTTTCTTTCTACTTGTATCTCCTGCACTTGGCATAGTACCTGGCACATGTCAAGTGTTTAATAAATGTTAGTTAACTAGCTACTTGCTTATCTCCTATATATTGTGAAAGACCATAATTTAGTGGCCACTTGAATCCTATTTCTTACAGATGAGCTATGTGACTTTAAATTAGTCACTTAACTTCTCAATATCCTTGAATGTCCTTTAAGTCTATAAGTTACAGAGCAGATCCCCATTTGTATCAATGACTTCCTAAGCAGCAGCTCCTGACAGTAAATACATCACAAGTCCAGTCAAATATATGTGCACCCATCTACACAAATCAGAGATAGAAACAGAGACTAATTATTTAAGATGAGTTGCAAAATTCTACATTTGTTCACCATCAGGCATGTTTGATCTTCTCAGTCTAAAGACACCAAACAAAAGGAATCTCCCCATTCATCAGCATTTCCAAAGTATTTTTCATAAGGGCCATAATAACTCTTTCTCTGCTGTATTTTCTGTCATAATTTATTACATACATCTCATTGCATAAACTCCTTGGAACAGTTCAGTGTGGCATAGTGGAAAGTGATATACTGGGCTTATAATGAAAAGATTAGAGTTTTAATTCTGGCTTAAATTTTTTCTAGTTATGTGACTTCAGCTAGACAGGTCACTTAACCCCTATTTTCATAAATTTTCTCAACTATAAAATGATGATATTATAAACACCTGCCCTATATACTTGTGAAGATCTGGTGAGATCATATTTGTAAAGTGTTTAATACTATATTTTGAACATTTTCCCCTAAATATGGTCCTTTTGCATAATTATAAAATTCATCCAGAAAGTTTTGTTATATTCCTTGAGTTGATGAAAGAAAAACAATGTGATCTATAAATAAAATTATCTGGGGGAGGAGATAATCTCAAGACTCAGGAAGGACAGTTGTGGATCTTTATGATAATGGTTAATGTCTTTATATCTCCCTCCCTTTTTCCTAGCTTGATATGAATAGTCAGAGAGTTTTTGAACAAGTTTATCTATAAATGTTATATCTTTCAAGGCATTACATGTAATATTGATATAGAGACAATTTGCTGGAGAAGAGTCTTTAAGGTGGATTTTTGTTCTGCTAAATTACATGCCTTTTTTATAGAAATCAAACAGTAAACATAGTGAGCTCTTAGTCTTTCAGTCAACTTTGTCATGGTAACATCAGGTCTATTAACCTTTCTACTATTCTTATGAAATATTTCTACTTTATAGAGATATATTATTTCATAACATTTTGGTGTAGATGAAAAAGTTATATAAGTGAGTATTCTGCCTTCTTCCACAGTCTCTTTGAATCTGTTTCGCTCTGACTCTGTTTCACTGTCTGTTTTATTACATTTTTCATTAATTTACTTTCCTACATCCATTTTTCTTTTTTATTCAGTCCAATTCTTTTTGACCCCACAGACTATAGCTCACCAGATCCTTCTGTCCTCTACTTTCTCTTGAAGCTTGTCCAAGTTCATGTTTATTGTTTCCATGATATTATCTATCCATCTCATTCTCTGCCATCCAGTTTTCCTTTTACCTTAATTTTTTCTAAACATCAGGTTTTTTTTTTCCAATGAGACTCATCTCTTCATTATATGGCCAAAATACTTAAGGTTCAGTTTCAATATTTAACCTTCAATGAATAATGTGAATTAAATTCTTTAAGTATTAATTTATTTTATATGCAAGGAACTCTCAGAAATTTTCTCCAGGTTCACAATTTGAAACTCTCAGATTTCCTTAGAGTTAACTATACAGTCTCTGTACCTGTCTTCAATTGTCCCTCTTTGTCTTTGTGTCTCTCTCTATTCTCAGTCTTCTTCTTTTTCCTTTTATCAAGAGTTTTCTACACGTCTGTGATTTTCCGATTTTGCTGCTACGGTAAGCACAGATCCCTGAATGACCCTAAGATTGTGTCACTTTTAGTATAGACTGTGTTCTGTATATCACTGACCATCTTTTTCCATCTTTGTTTTTTTCAAGGCCTTTTTCAATCCTACATGAAGTTAACTTAGAAACAGTTAGCTAGATCAGTGGACATCAGTAATATTTAACTTTAAATCCTAGCTATGATATTTAGTTGCTGTGTGACACTGGGCAAATATCAGTGAAAGATCAAAGACAGCATATTTAAAGTGATTTGCAAGCCATAAAATGCTATATGAATTTTTATTATTGTAATGATGAACAACTTTTAGGACAGTGATTTTGGAATCTAAAGTGGTGGTTCCACTCTTCTTGTGGAGAATAGAATTTGTCAAATAGCTCATGGCAGGTCTTCTGTGCAGTTGCTATCTTTCCAGTTTCATTGTTAAATGCTCTCAGGATAACTTTGTGTAGCTAGTCTTTCATTGTGCTTTATTGAAACTACTCTTCCTTCAACTTGTTTTATGACATGATATTATTAATAATCTTTCACCAGACTTTTCCATAATATTTTACAAATGACCTCATGTAACTAAACTGATGTTGTCTTTGACTTCCAGATCTTTCTATTTGGCAAAGAGATCAAATTTTTTTTTCCTGAAGTGCTTTTTAAAGTCTTTTTGTTCTTAATATGACAATTCAAATATATCACTTAAACTTGAAGAATTATATTTTTCATTGATTTACTTTTCTACCTCCATTTTTCTTTTCTGAGTATCAATGATTTGTTCAAATGTATCAATATGGAAGTTGTCAATTGCATGGTATGGTTTATTCTTATTTTTATTCATTTTTACAATTTTGATCTCTGCTGAAACTGGTCTAACTGTACAGAAAGCTGACTCAGGATTGACTGTCACAACAGGAAGCAGTATTTTCTACATGCCAAAATATAATCAATTTCATTTCTGCATGTTGTTATTTATTCCCTTACATGTCCAGAACATTTCAATTCTTTTATCAAAGAAAATATCCTATTTGTTGTGCATAGCTATAAAATTTCTACATTGTTTCCGAAGACTCTTTCACTCTACTCCTGATTGATATTTCTATTCTTTTTATATGCTTACCTTTGCCTTGAAGTCACTGATCACAATAGCTATTGATTTAATTTGGAGGAACTCAAGGCATTCTTGTAGAATTTTTCTATCTTCACATCATCTATAACAGATGTTGGCATTAGTTGTTACTATTTTCATACTGGTCTTTTTGCAAAAAATGAGATGAATACTAGAAAAGGAAATGACTAGATGTCCCATGATATGTTGTTTGTTTTTGCTACTAGGTTCATGGAAAAAAAAAATTCTCTACCTTGGTCATTCCATTCTGCTAAAGAGAAACCATGAAGCATCCTTCTATTTATCTGCAATGTACTTTTTTTCTCCTTCTTTCCTTTTTAGGAAGAATTAAAGATGGAGATGATTTCATTCCTCCAGGAAGATGTCCACTTATTAGTGACTGGATAAGGTTCTCTCATTTAAAGAAGCAAAAACTGAGTTCATGTTTAGAGGTGGTCTAATAAATGTATTATGTTCAATATAAGGGCAGAACCAAGATGGCAGATTGGAGATAAGCAAAACTCTCTCATATCCGCCTCCCAATAATTTTAAAATAATGCATCAAATAAAAATTTGGAGCAATAACATAAAAAATATATATCAGAATAAGACTTTTTTTTTGACCTAAGAAAACTTAGAAGGTCTGCAAGAGAATTTGTGACATTAAGGTGGAAGCCTATCTGGAGCCCACGAATGGGACAGCAGCAACCATAGCAGCAGCAGCAATAGCTTCAGGACCTTTCAGCCCAGAGACAGTGACCGTGCCTCTTCCAAGATTACACGCATCGAAATCATGAAAAAATTTCATACCATCAGCACTATACTGTACAATACAAAAGCCTTTAAGTTTGAGACAAATGCTTTTACACCCTGAGATAGACCAAATCTAACTTTAACATAGAATTCAAAATCAAGAAATAGGCTGTAAAAAATGAACAAACAGCAACAACAAAAATAACTTCATAAAAAGCTACAAGGATGGCAAGGAAAACCAAGTTAAATACTCAGAAGAAGACTACAATATGAAAAAAGCTATAAACAAGGTCTTCAAACTTCGAATTGAACAAGTGAAAGTTAATGACTCAATAAGAAATCAAGAAACGATAAAAAAGAATGAAAAATAGGAGAAAATATAGACTATTTCATTGGAAAAGCAAATTTGGAAAATGGATTCAGAGATAAGTTAAAATCATTGAACTACCATAAAGAACCCACATATCACATTTTAAGAAATTGTCAAGGGAAACTGCCCTGATATCATAGATCTGGAGAGTCAAATAGAAATTAAAAGAATATTCTGATCACCTCCTGAAAGTGATTCCAAAAGGAAAAATCCCAGGAATATTATAGCCAAATTTCAGAGCTCATAGGTTAAAGAGAAAATACTTCAAAAAAGTTAAAAAGAACAAATTCAAATATTAGCAAACAACACTCAGTATCACAAAAGATTTAGTGGCTTCTATGTTCAAGTCACAGGAGACTTAGAATATAATGTTTCAGAAGGCAAAGGAGCTAGGATTAAAATCAAGAATAGCCTACCCAGCAAAACTAAACAAAATTCTTCGGGGGAAAAAACATAGACATTTATTCAAATAGAGGATGTTAAGAGATTCCTAATGAAAAGATCAGAGTTAAATAGGAAATTTGACATTTTAAAGACAAGACTCAAGAGAAATGTAAAAATTAAACATGAAAGAATAATCATAAGGCTCTCAATGAAGCTAAATTGTTTACTTTCCTATATAGAAAGATGACACATCTAACTCTTAAAATATTTATCATTATTAGGGCAGTTAAAAGGAATTTACATAGACAGAAGGCATGGATGTGAGTAGATTATGTTGGGATGGCCACCAAAAAAAAATAAAGGAGTGAGAAAGAGGGATGCACTGGGAAAAGGGGGAACCAATTCCAATGAGTGTGAGGTTTAAACATTGCCTATCATGGTCCCCGTTGTCACCTCCACTATAAAAGTTCTTCCTTATATACTTTTTTTATGTGAAACAAGTTTTCCTATTCTTTCCCTTTTCCCTTCTTCGAATGCTTCCCTCTTTCTCATTATTTCTTGTAATCATATGAAAAAATGTTCTGAATCACTATTGAATAGATAAAGGCCAATTAAAACTCTGAAGTACCAGTTTACACCTATCAAACATGACAAATATTAGAGGGAAAGAATAGTCATATGAATTCATTGTTGGTGGAATCGTGAACTGGTCCAACTATTCTGGACAACAAATAGAAGTGGGTCCTAAGGAATACAAAGCCCTTTGGCCCAGCAATGCCACTATAAGGTATATATCACAAAGATATCAAAGAAAAAGGAAAATTATGTATATGTACAAAATATTTATGGCACCTTTTTCTGTAGTGGTAAAAATTGGAAACTTAGATGTTCAACAACGAGGAATCACTGAACAAGGTGTTGATTATGATTATAATGTAGTACTACTGGCCTGTAAGAAATGATGTGGTTTTAGAAAAAAAAAACAATAACATGGCAAGATCTACATGAACTCATGAAAAGTTAAGCAAGAAGAACTGAGATATCATAGTGTACACTAATAGCAAAGTTGTAATGATGGTCTACTATGAAAGACTTGGCTATTGTGATCTATACAATTCCAAAGGACTCATGATGAAAATATACTATCCACCTCTAAAGAGAGAATTGTTCAATTCTCTGAGAAAATTGAAGTTCAATTTTCTCAATTTATTTTTCTTAAAATTTTTTGAAATATGGCTAATATGGAAATATGTTTTACATCATTTCACATGTATAATTGACATATTCCTTGCTTTTTCTTTGGGTGTGGGAGAAAGGGAGAGAATTTAGAACTCAATATTTAAAAAGAAAAGAATGTTAATAATAAATAAATATATTTTCAAAAATTGTTAGCACTGTGTAATTCTTTGAACCCTATGACCCATTTTTGGCTATAATTTCACCATATTGTTACAGAAGTGGAAGAAAGCCAAAAAGGACTGAAAGCACTTTTTTATTTTTCTTAGTTTCCTGGGTTGCCATGGCTAAATAATTCATCACCAACTGGTCAGACTACTGGCATTATGTTCTTATGTACATAGCTAGGTTGTATCTCAAAAGAGATCAACAATATGCGCCAGGACCTCTATGTGTTGCCATTCCAATGAGGCACAACTTGTCCGAGCTTGTCCTTTTCTGGCAGATGAAAATGAAGGTCCCTTTCATAATGTGATAGGACATTAAATGCGACTTTCTGAAATGAGTGATTAATAGATATTTATTGACTTTAATAAAATGTGGTCATATTTTGAAAATAGCATATTAATGATCACTGATTATGTATGGCTAAGTATCTTGATTGTTAATAATGTTAACTCCACAAGAAACCAAGAAACAGATAAGTACAATTTATAACACAATAAACCAAATTTTAAAAATAGGTTTTATTGATAGTTTCAATATATATGTCACAGACATTTCTCATTCTTACTCACTACAACCTTTTCCTCATTGAAACTTCTCATTTAACAAAGAAAATTGAAGATGTTGAATATGGATTTAATGAGAGGTCTAAAAAGCAATTCTTTTTATTTGGCTTCAGAGATCTGGTCAATAGTTCATCTTTACCAGATCAAATATGTGAATGAAAGAGAGTATTCCATCAGATTCTCTCTTAATTACTGCCACAGAGACATATGCAGAACTATACTATTGCTGAAAGCACATGGAGGTTGCCCTTGTACACTCTGGAATAATCTTGTGATCTTTTGCAAGGAAGGAGGGAACAGTTAAAATTTGCCACCCATGTAAAATCTTGCTAGCAACCTCATATTCCACTGTGAAATCAGTAGCTTCTATCGAATATACTATCCAACACTGGTTGCCATAAAGTTTTAAATTTTGAGTGGAATTCCTGTAAAACATCGCCTGGTTTCTACAAGCTCCACATTTCCCTCTGGGCAAGAAGTAGCTACAGTCTCTTGCTCCTAGCTGGCATTCAGTTTGTGGAGCTCAGTGAACTGCCTCTAGAGCAATGAAAATCTGCTAAGAGACAACACAGAATATCTATACAACAGATTAAAGCACATTCTTATTCTATTTGTTCTGAGAACAAATATTTCCCTTGGAATTAAGTCTGTTTAGCTGGATGTGAAGGATGGCATGCAAGGCATGCTGCCATATCTTTTTGTACCTATCATACAGCTTCACCCTGTAAAAAAAATTGAAAGTGGTATTGTTGCTAGAAAGTCATCACTGGGTTCTGATCATTCATATATTCCATTATTTTGCTAATTCTTCTACAAGTCCCATTATTTAAATAATTTACATGAATCATTACCTTCTACTATATATAAGCCATATGAGAATACAGTTATGTATGTCATATTCCCTCACCTCAAGAAACAATATAGGAAGCAACTTATCTGAACTTTATGTTTATATCAACAATTAGCACAATGTTCTGTACAGTAAGTACTTCATAAAGAGAATGTGTTCTTTTTCTCTAGATTATGATCCTTCTCTAGGAGCAGGTTTCTTGGGGAGCTTCTGGAGGCAGCCTTGGCTTCAGTTCAGATCAATAATCCCAAATCCAGCCAGGAGTTAAAGTCCTTTACTGTCTCTTTCCAAATCTTATCTCCAGATCCTTTATTTTCTCCTTCAAGCCCTGTCTCCTTCATTTGGGGCTCAGCTAGCTTTCTTAGAGGCCTCTCTCTTTATTTGGTTCCCAAGAACTCTTGTCCAAGTGTCTCCAGCCAGCAGGAAAGTCAAAGTGGGAATGAAATCTTGACTCCTCCTCCCAGAGAGTGGCTTTTATATGTTCTCTAAAGGTGGGAGTCTAATGTGTGGACCAATGAGCGAACTCCTTTAAAGGTGTAAACTCCTTTAAAGGTTTGAACTCCAAGTGCATAAGCACCTTGTAAGAATCCTAACACTCTATCCTTTAAAGCCCTTTACAGTAAGGTTCCAACCTACCTTTACTTTATGATTGCATAATTACTCTACTCCATACATAGGTATCCTATCTAACTAATCCTTGTCAAACTAATCTCCTTAACAATTTTATCATACATAGTACTCAACCTCTTTTCTCCTGTGCCTGGAATGTAGTCTTTTCTCACTATCATTTCTCAGAAACTATAATTCCTTTCAAGGTTCAGCTCAAGAGTCACCTCTAGGGAAATGCTTTCCTAGTACTCTGTTTTCTAGTGTTTTCTTGTCAGAAACCCACCATTACCTTTAAATGTACAGGCAATCTACCGTCTAGCTAAATGGTAAGCTCATTGAGGGTATGAGCTACTTTTCTTTTTTGCATGTCCAGGACCTAGCACAATGCCTAGTGATCCTCGATGAATGTCTGGTGATTGATTAAATGTTGTCTTGTATCGCATTATTAAAAACAAAAAAAAAAAAATACATGTATAAATAGTAATGGTTCAAATTTTTATCTTATAACATGTGTTCATGCTTATATGCCATCTTAAGTTTTGTAAAGTGCTTTAGATATATCATCTCATTTGAACCTCACAGAAACCCTGCGTGATAGGTGTTTACTAATGAAGAAATTAATGCTCACCTGGGTTAAGTGGATTTCCCAGGCTTATACAGTTAGGGACCATATTTAGCAGGATGCAAACCAAAATTTTTTTATATATATATATATTTTATAATATTATCCCTTGTATTCATTTTTCCAAATTACCCCCCTCCCTCTATTCCCTCCCCCCGACGACAGGCAATACCATACATTTTACATGTGTTACAATATAGTCTAAGTACAATACATGTGTGCGAATATCATTTTCTTGTTGCACAATAAACATTAGAATCCGAAGGTACATGCAACCTGGGCAGACAGATATTAGTGCTAACAATTTACATTCACTTCCCAGTGTTTCTCCTCTGGGTGTAGCTACCTCTGTCCATCATTGATCAACTGGAAGTGAGTTGGATCTTCTTTATGTTGAAGATTTCCACTTCCATCAGAATACATCCTCATACAGTATTGTTGTTGAAGTGTACAGTGATCTTCTGGTTCTGCTCATTTCACTCAGCATCAGTTGATTTAAGTCTCTCCAACCCTCTCTGTATTCCTCCTGCTGGTCATTTCTTACCGAGCAATAATATTCCATAACCTTCATATACCACAATTTACCCAACCATTCTCCAACTGATGGACATCCATTCATCTTCCAGTTTCTAGCTACAACAAAAAGAGCTGCCACAAACATTTTGGCACATATATGTTTCTTTCCGCTCTTTAGTATTTCTTTGGGATATAATCCCAGTATTAGCACTGCTGGGTCAAAGGGTATGCACAGTTTGATAACTTTTTGGGCATAATTCCAGATTGCTCTCCAGAATGGCTGGATTCTTTCACAACTCCACCAGCAATGTATTAGTGTCCCAGTTTTCCCACATCCCCTCCAACATTTGTCATTATTTGTTCCTGTCATCTTAGCCAATCTGACAGGTGTGTAGTGGTATCTCAGAGTGGTCTTAATTTGCATTTCTCTGATCAGTAGTGATTTGGAACACTCTTTCATGTGAGTGGATATAGTTTCAATTTCTTCCTCTGAGAATTGTCTGTTCATATCCTTTGACCATTTATCAATTGGAGAATGGTTCGGTGCAAACCAAAATTTTCCTGATCCCAACCAAAATACTTTATTCACTATGCAATACAATGCAACAATGCAATAATATTCTTTCTCATTATGTGCCATAAGAGATAGAATAATAATAATAATGATCCAAATGAAATATTTCTTCCACAAAACCATTTCTCTAAAAGTAAACAAAACAAAAACATCCTTTGTTACGAAACAGCTTTGTTCAAACTCTAAGGAAGACACAAAGATAAATGAAATATGCCTCTACCCTCAAAAAGCTTAGATAATTCATGCATATAAATTACTAAAAGACAATATAGTATATTTACAGTAACTGCCCAAGAGACAATACACATTTTCATGAGAACCAATTAAACCAGAATTTTAAAGATTCAATCTTAAATCTATTTGAGAAACAAATAAAAATCCAATGTAGAGTCATTTTCACCGCAGTGTGATATTTCTTAAACTAGGGTCCATGAATTTGGTTTTTTTTAAATATTGTGATAACCAAATTTCAATATAATGTCTTTTTTGTACCATTTGTACTTGATTTTCTCCAATAAATATTATTCTGAGAAGGGGCCATAGGTTTCACTAGACTGCTAAAGGTGTCCACAACATATAAAAAGTTAAAAGCCCCTGCTTATGGAATAGACACGTTTTCGTAATGTGAACTTTTCAGTGAATATCTGCAAAGAAAATTGTATTTTATTATAAAGAATTTACTCTTAGGTTATTAGAGATTAATATAAGTTCTAGCAGGTTCTCTGAAGCAATGAGAAGCTTTGGCATTCAAAGAATACCATCCTAGCAATCTATACAGAAAAAAAAATTGGATAAAGAATTTGTATTACCCAAATTGCAGAAAAAAGGCATTTGGAAAGGCATCCTGTAAATTAGTGCATAAATCTTGGGCAGACACCATTGGTGAATAGTGTTCTGAATTTAGAATTGGAGAGCAAGTTGAACCACAATGCAGAAATTCTACTTTGCTTCCAGTTATGCCATTCCCTGACTCAAAAAACTTATGCTTACATAGATATTTTCCTTGAGATGCTATGTGGTTATGAATTATGCTATAGGTTGATTTCCAAAAAAATTAAAAAATGTGGAGGTATTCTCCCATAGATAAGTTATCAACAGATGTGAATAAGAAGTTTTCAGATGAAGAAATTAATGCTATCACAAGGCATATGAAATAACGTTTCAGAGAAAGATAAACTAAATCAATCCTGAGATTCTTCTTCACACTCATCAAGTTGGCAAACATAACAAAAAAGAGGTAAATGGCAAATATCGGAGGAGTAAAGCAAAATGAGAAGACACACATTGATGAACTGTGGGTGAAGCTTTAAATTGGTTTCTACCATTCTGGAAAGATATTTACAACTTTAAACCAAACTATACATATATCCTTTGACCTCATGATATCATGACAAACTATAGTCTTCAAACAGTCTGATAAAACTCAGAAAGAAAAGACACATATGTATAAAAATGTGTACAGTAGAAATATGTATTGAAGCAAACGACAAGAATCAAAGTAGATTCACACGAATTGGGAAATGACTGAATAAATTAAGGTATATGAATTTAATGGCCTATTAATGTGCCATATGACAAATATGAGAATTGGGGAAATTCCATGTGAACTGGTACAAAATTAAATAAGATAAGCAGAACATTTCACATATTGACCACAATATTGTAAAGGAAAAACTGTGAAACACTTCAGAACTCTGATCATTTCAGCAAACAATCAAGATTCCAGAAGACTGAAGACAAAACATGCTTTCCAAGTCTTAACAGAGAAATGGTAAGAAAAAAAAAAAAACATGCAAAAGGAGCTATACATTTTCAGATATTGCCAACTCATGGAAGTAATTCACCTTACTGTGATTATTTGTTACAAGAAAAGGCTTCTATTTGGTGAAGGGAAAAGACAATAATGAATTGCAGACATAAAAATATGTAAAATATATTTAAAATACAAAACCAAAAATTAGCTCAGAATGGGGGAAACAAGCAGAGCAATTTTGTTTCTATCTAGTTAAATTTAATATGTGATTTAAATACTGTATTTGTTAAACATTTTATAGCATCATATTTTTGTTTATTAATATTTTAAATATTTTATTGTTTAATATTTATAAAAAAATTTTATAAGCTCATTATAAAAATAAAATTTATTTTTTATAAAAGAATCAACATTATACATATCTGAAAGGGATAATGAAGAAATGCATGTTGGGCATGGATAAGTCTATCTATTTGTGGATGGCACAAAAGTGCTGCTCTGTTATCCATAGCTTGAGAAAAGACCTAGCGAAGTGCCTTTATCAAACTGAATAGACACTCTCTGAAGGATTACAAAAAAATATTTATAAGAAATACACAGGAAGATAAATCATCAGTGCATTATGATTTTCAGTAGTGAAGGAATAATCTACATCAATGGGATCATATAAAATTAAATGTTTATTTTCATGGAAATAGAGAAAGAAGGAAGCTAAAAAATCCATTTGTCTCCAAGAGACATGTTCTTATATTACCCTACAAAATGCTGTCTAACTTGATCCAGGTAAATACATTTGTCTTGCCTTCTGCCTTTGTCTTAGTTGTTGTATGGTTTATAGTTTTCTATATAGTTGGGTTATACCCAATGCCAGCCACCCACACAGCACATGTAATATCGCTCAGGTCAATTTTTATTATCATCAACGTGTTGAAAGGAAAGGAGTCAGAACTTTGGCACACTATTTATAAAACCACTAATGCCAATCCCTAGCACTTAGTATTAACATATTTTCCTGGCAAAAAACAAAAAAACAAAACAAACAAACAAAAAAAAAAAACAAAAAACTATAGCCATTTCTTTAAACTCCATTACACAGTTTGCAACCTTAGTGACTGTGAATGTGATCACTCAGTCTTGTGAAGTATATAAATGGTATAGTGGATAGAGCTCTAAATCTGGAGTCAGGAAGACGAGTTCAAATATAATCTCAGATATTTACTATCTATGTGAGCCTGGGCAAGTCATTTAACTCTGATTGTCTCAACTGTTTAGAAAAGATGGCAGCACTTATCTCCCAGGGATATTGGAAGGATAAAATGAGATAATATTTGTAAAAACTGCTTAGCAAAGTATGTGGCACATACTAGGCATTTTATAAATACTTATTCTTTTTCCCCTTTACCTTTCCACCTTCTTCATGAGGTAAGACCCCTTGCTCCATAGGGGCAAGAATGATAGGTACATAGGTACTGAATGAGAAAGCTTATTCACAAAGGAAGAACAGCCCCAATACTGAATCAGTCTTTGTGTTTCCTTTTTAAGGGTTATAGCAGTTATACTGTAATTGCATGTTAACAGGGTCCTCAAAAGCTTTTGTTATGAATCTCAGTTAGTTTAGATCCAAGACAAATGAGGAAGATATCTCCAGCAGTTCACCAATGTGACTTTACCCTCTGGGAGAATGATAACTGTTTATAGATTCCCTTGAGTCTTGCATTTTATGAATTTTTGTGGTTGGTGAAATAAATGTTCTCTCACATGCAATATCCTTATTATACATCGAGTACTTATGAACAATGTGAGTGCCCTGTTATCCACATTTATGGTAACGTAGATACGAGCTAGATCTTAGGAAGACAAGGCACTCAGAATTCACTCAATTAGTATGAGTCCAGAGTTCTTCAGATCTGAGTAACAATGAGTACACTATACATGGGGAAAGACTTATAGAAAAGTGTATGGAAATACCTGCTGGACTTGGAAGTCAAGATAGCCCAGTTCAAATTCTACTTCAAAAACTCATGAACATAGCAATTATGGGACATTTTTATTCCCATGGAATAAAATGGAGATATTAACACATACACTGCAGCTTAGAAAGGTGTTTTGAGGAAAGTGCTTTGGAAATCTTAAAATGCTTTATATAAAAGTAACATAGTAGTAATTAAAATAACATATTGTAGGAACGGTGGTCACTTCTTAATAGCTCATTGTCAGAAAGTTATATCTAGTTCTCTGCCTCAACTCAAGGACCAAAGGCAGGTGTCACCCACCATCTGATGCCATTCCTATCATTCTTTATATATTCTTAAGTTATGAACTTTATTTGCAGTATGTGACGTGGAATATTTGGACTTGGAATTTTTCAGGTTTTTTTGTTTTGTTTTGTGTACAGAGTGCTGATTCATACAGAAGTGGTAACTCTAGCTTAACATGTGAATTATGCTTGCCTGTGCGGCTTTCCTTCCCCATTGAAACAGAAATGATCCCAGTGAGTGAAAAGCAAAGATAAGCTGAGAATAGAATTGCAATCTTAGTTTGTGCAGGTGCTGTTTTGTTAAAGTCTTGGTGCATGTGCATTGTATTTTTGCACACACAGAAATAGTCTTTTTTTTTTTTTTTTTAAGAATGCACATTACAATATTCAGCTCATTACAAGTCATGACAAAGCCCTGTTGGAACTACAGAGAGGACTCATGCTTTCCCCATATTGAAATGCGGCTCCCATTGTATCTCAAAGAAGTCTAGATCAGGAAATATCAATTGACAATTTGCTTTGTGGATTGTTTACAGACCAGATATTCTGCCTTACATTTGTTATTTGTAGTGTTGAAATAGTCGAACCCCACTAACATGGCAGCTTTGAGGCCCATCCTCTCCAATGTGCTCTCAGATGATAAAATTCGCACTAGGCCCAACTGAATCTTTAAGTCATGAAATTCCCTCCCTTCCTCTATTCAGAGTTGAAATAAACCACTTCATAAAAACCTCATAAATTTTTCCCTATGTGCTCTTGAGTTAAAAGACCCTCTTGCGCTGTGTGTTCAGCTCTGTGGGGACTCAGTGTAACAATTGGCTTGTTGTGAGATCAAAGCAGGGCATCCTCCAGATCTCAGAATTCATAATGTGGCCGTGTAATGCATCTATCAGGCCTTCTGAGTGCACTCGCTTTCAAAAAAGTGAGGGGGAAAGGGCATTTCTTCACAATACATAATACATTCAAAATTTGATGCAGTTTGTAGAATCAAAAATAATTATCCCCTCAGTAGATGGAATGACTTTGTAACTTCTCCCAGTTCTTTCTATTTATATTTTAGAAACCTTCCATTATTTCTAAGAAATGAATCATATATTCTCCTTTCTTTCAGCCAGAAAATTGGTACCTTGATTTGTAATTTGTAAGTCATAACTTTAATTGTTCATTAAAGTATGTGTGTGGTAGTAGGTTTTGTGTGCGTGTATGTGTGTGTGTGTGATCTCACACCCATATGCTATATTTCTAGTATAATGATTCTACTAATATTCTCTTTTTAGAAACAATGAATTATACATGCCGTGCATACATGCAGTTCCTTTCTGGTTTTCCAAATACACATACTACTTTCCCAATAGGCATACACATACCCACATACCTCTTGAGAGTCTGGTTCTGTCCCTGACTAATTTTTAGCTTGGATTTTCCTTTGTGGCCTCTGTCTAACCTTGCTGTCTTTAGCCTTAGTTCTGTTTTGTAGTTAACTCTGTTTAAATAACAATTATAGAATCATTGATGTTGCTGTAGAAAAAATTGTCAAGAGATTAGCAGGTCTAATCAAGTAAAGTTTTATAATCCTAATTTTACAAGTGTAAGTGTCTGAGGTCACATTTGAACTCATATCCTCATGACTTTAGGGACAATGCTCTATCTACTGTACCATATAGCTGCCCTGCTAGAAAACGGACTGAAGTAGGATTCTAACACTGTTTCTGACTCCAGGTCTACCCACCACAACACAGTAATTGAGTTCTACTGTCATTCAATATTCATTCAATAAACCTTTGGGTTAAATAACTACTACCTAGTAGATAACTAATGCCTAAGTAAAACTGATATTCTCTAACCACTCCTTTAATATTATATTTTTGAATTACTGACAGCACAGAGAATAGGGCACTAACCCTGGAGGCAGGAGGACCTGATACTTAACACTTACTAGCTGTGTGACTCTTAGGCAAATTACATAATCCCAATTGTCTTTTTAATTTAATTTAACCTTCATGTACTGTGAAGGTCTGGGCTAGCTCCTATGAAGGGCCCAGAATAAGTCCTTGTCAGGATAAGCAAAAGTCCTTGCCCCACATTGGGCGCCAATATGTAAAGTTCTGTTGTCTCCAGAGACTGCCTGATAGCTCTCTGGGAGGAGATCTGCTGTCTCAACTCAATCTCTCAGCCAGATTCTTCTTCCTGTAGAGAGCCCCCAACTCTGACCTAAAGTAGAGACACCCCCCCTCAGAGTGCGGCCCTCTTTTATCCTCCCAGAGAATGGGCGTGGAATAACTCAGGGGCTTCTGGGAAAAAATACTTCAACCAACGAACTTGTTCCTCTTAAACATGTAAGCTCCTCCCCAGAAGTTCGAAGGGGTAAAACTCTCCTTAAGGCCAGAACTAGAGAATTGTTAAGTACCAACTTAGTACTTAGTAAGAACCTATCATCTCATTATCTCATTAGCACTTAGTAAGAACCTAACAATGTACTTCAGTTTTCTCATCTGTAACATGAGAAAGTTGAATTTGGTAGCATTTGAGGCACTTTTTAGCTCAACTCTAAATTTATGATTCAAAGAAATGAGTAAAGAAAGAGATAGATGAGACAGCTGAGATACAAATGCAACAAGGAATAGTTCATAGAAAGAGATGTAAGTACATCACCAGGAATCAAAGATCTGAATTCTAGCCATTCTTCTTTTTTACAAATTCCTAACATGGGTGATCTTGAGCAAATCATCTAACCTCTTGGGATCTCAGTTATTTAATATATAAAATTAGGAATATAATACCTTACTTTTATGGACTTGGTGATCTTTTGGAAGTCTTTTCAACAGCAATACCAATGATTTTTGATAAAAATCTCCATCCTAATTTTTGTGGAAAAGATAGAGTAAAAGATAGGTAAATCGGACTGGGAATTGGTTGAATGACTGGTCATCAATAATATGATATTTTGAAACAAAGTTTGCATGGGGTCCCCAAAGATCTAAGCATGGCCTGGCACTTTTTAAAAAAAATATTTATTTTAATATACATTGCTTTATAAATCATGTTGAGGAAGAAAAATAGAACAAAAGGGAAAAACATGGGAGAGAAAAAAAAAAAAAAAGATGTGAACCTAGGGCCTTGCACTGTTTAACATTTTTGTCAACTACTTAGGAAAAGGCATAGACAGATGTTTATCAAATTTCCATATAAAACCATATCAAGGAATAATTGATACATGGATGATGGTAAGGGTTCAAAAAGTCATTAATAAGCCAGAAAATTGGACAAAATATAATATGGTAAAATTTAATAGGAACAAATGTATAGTCTTAAACTTGAGTTTAAAAATTCCTAAGTACAAGAATTTGGGGATATATAATATAAAAGTCTTGAAAAAAATCTAGAAATATTCTAGGACTCTAAAATGAATAGAAGTCAATAGTATGAAATGATGGCCAAAAAAAGTTAATACAAATTTTAGGTTGCATTTAGGGAAATATAGTGATCAGGAATTCTGCTTTGGTCATAGTTTATGGAGTATTGGATCAAGTATTGTATGTAGGGCAACATATTTTAGGAAGGACCTTGATAAGTTAAACAGTATATGATTATGTAACATAAGTTTCAACTAAAAGAACCGAGTATGTTTAAGCAAGAGAAATAATGAATGATCAAAGATGAAATAACAAGTGAACAGAAAAAATTAAAACATTTATCAAGTGCTTACTATGCATTTGACAAGCACTAAGCTAAAAATTAAAGATATAAATAGAAAAATTGAAACAATTCGTTTCTACAAGATCTCACACTCTAACATTCAGCTGTAGAGAAGAGGGGAAGACCCAGAATTTATATGGATGCAATCATAGGAAGGCCTTATTGCAAGGTCCAAAGGTACTTGAGTTATAAAAAGAGGTCATTTGACAATTCTAGACTACCATGGGGTAATGAGGCAAAGCAGACAAGAAAACCTTGATGACCTCAGAAAGAATCAATGACAAGGAGATGATAAAGCCTGGTAGTTCTCCATATCATTTATATTCATCTCATCCAAACTCTAGAAACTTAGTTAAGAAGAAAGGGGAGGAAAGATACCCCCAGTTATAGCAGATATTCATATTAGTCACCCATTCTGGTTGGAGGTTCTGGGATGGTCCAGGGACAATAGCACATATGAGGGGGAATAAGGGGAAGTAGATTAGATAGCTGGGTTCAAGTATTTAAAGGATTGCCATGTGAAATAAGGATTTAAATTATTCTACTTAACCCCAGAGGACAAGACCAAAAGCAGTGAGTAGAAGGTGCAAACTGTGAAATTGGGGTTTAATGTAAAGAGCAACTTGCTAGCAATTAGAGCTATCTAATTATTTCATTATTACAATGCATTAGAATATTGGAATGTTGTAGTTGGCTTCTCCATATTAGGCAACTTCAAACCAAAGCTGTTTAACAATTTGTAGACTATGTTATAGGTTTGGATTTCAATTCATTGGTCTCTGGTCCTTTCCAATTATGTGATTCCATGATTCAAATGACTTTGACATCAGGGAAAAGCAGCTCATCTTCAACTACATACAGTCACAGAATCCAAGTTTGGAAGGCAGTTCAAAAAGGGTTAGAACTAGATAGAAATTCTGAAAGCTATTTAAATATTGTGATTTAAGTGGACTGTTTTATAAAGTACAATATAGACTATCAAGCTGGAAAATAGACTGAGACTTCAAAAACCATGTAAGTTTAATTCTCTCTTTTTCAGAAAAATTCAAGTGATTTGCTCAACACCACACAGGTAGTAAAAACCAAGGACAAGAGTAAAACTCAAATTCTGTGACCAGTACACCAAGCTAACTATCTTTCTAGGGATAAAGAAAATTCTAGAGGTCACCTAGTTCAATCCCCTCATTTTACAGATGAGAATAAAGGAGCCCAAAGGGATTAAATGACTTATCTAAGGCAACAAAGGCAGTAGGATGCAAAGCCAAGATTTGACTATTTGTTCTGCCACAAGACTCTCTTAAAAATAAATATTCTGTGAAGGAATTATTCACAAGAATACACAAGAATAGACCTGGCTATTGTCTGTCTGCCATAATGGTGATTTATTCATCAAAAGGAGATTTCCCATTCTGATCTGGCTACTATTCTATGAATAGGAAACATGTACTTAGCTTTGATATTAAGAAGTTTAGTATCTGCATTTATACACACAGAAATCTCTGGCATTACTCATTTGGAAGATATTTTGCTTTTATACCCAAATCCCCCTTATCCTCTTCAAGATATTACAAAAATTAAGATAATTGCTTTAACAAAACTGATGTGGAGATATTAATTACTGACTTGACTGTTTCCAGACTCAATTATTATAATTCATTACTTTCTAGTTATTTGGTTAGTGTTGTCAGGAGAATGTAGTTGGTATATTATGCCATTATCAGTTTTTACAAAACCCTCATAAAATGATTCTGTCTTCAGGTTTTTAAATGTCTTCATTTACTTCCCAGAATTTACAGAGCTAACAGAAAATCCCATCAAGAAAAGGGACTGTCTTTCCTTTAAAACTTCTACCAAATATAACAGATTTACACTGGCCAATAGAATTATTTCCTTGTGTTGTTTTGTCCCCTTGACTGATATTTTTTCCAAAATTTTTTTCCAAAATGAATTCATATTCTCTATTACTCCAACCTAAGAATGACTTATCAAATACTCATTACGAGACATTACTATTCTAGTTGCTAAGGTACAAGAACAAAAATGAAAAAGTAATCTTGAGCTTCAAAGTGCTTATATTCTACCAGATGACATATACACCCTAATTTGAAAAGAGAGGCTAGAGGATCAGGAAAGGGTTTCTTGCTCATTGTTTGGGTCCTGATTGACTCAGATTGAATGTAAAGAGCAGTCATTTCTGCTTTGGTCAGTAACTCTGAGGTTTCTTTTATTCATTTATTTATTTAGAGTTGGGTGGTTATTTATTTGTTTGTTTGTTTGTTTTTGATTAGGTGAAAGAAGAGATGCTTTGTCTCAATTGCTATTTAGTCTTAATCTCTGAATGGGCGTGGCCTCAGTCAAACTGAGACTCCTTGAAGACCTTAGCTTAAAAAGGCCATCATCTCACTTTTTATCCAAAGCCATCTCCAATCATTTCAATCTGTATCTTGTCACTGAAACCAAATGGTTCTAGAGGGGAAAGTGAGGCAGATGATCTTGCATAGTCCTCCCTCATGTAAATCCAACTCATTTGTATGTCATGACATCATCTCTCTGATATCATGATTCTCTTCAAGAACTAGATTTCAACAACAGCTTCTAGAAGATAGCATCTGAATCTTGAATGAAGAACTGTAAAAATACATTTGCAATACACTAGTTACATAGGATGAGAAGAAAATAGATGACATGGAGAACCACCAAATTTTATTATCTTCCTTGTCATTAATTTTTTTCTGAGGTAATCAAGGATTTCTTGTCTGCTTTTCTTGTATTACTCCTTCATAGTCTAGAACTATGAATTTAAGTATATTAGAAAATACATTATTAGAAATATAGAGGAAGAGGCAAGGAAACTTTAGATTGGTCCTTATTGCAGTCTGATGCATCTGCAATGATTATTTACAGTGATAAATGTAATGAGTTATTGGGACATTTACTTTCTTATGTAAAAAGTCCTTTGCTGCTTTCTGGCTTCTACTAATGCAACCTTTTCCCTACAGATGCCAAAAGTAAAATGAGCAACAGATGGAAGCTTTGAATTGACAAATTTAAACTTGATGTCAGTCAAAACTTTCTAACAACTAGAACTGTTTAGAAGTGGAATGGGCTGATTCTGGTGGGGTAGTGGGTTCCTCCTCATAGAAGGTCTTTGAGCGATAGCTGGATGGCAACTTACTGAATGTGATATTATTATTTTCTTGTATGAAATGACCCACTGTGATATGTTTCTGTTGTACAGATATAACTATTGTGTAAAAAACAACCTGAAGCAGGACGCTCAAGGGGCTTACCATCCTGGAATACAGTCATATTGCAAGATCAAGAATGAGGAGACTGCTGTCACAACTACTACTAACTAGCACTACTCATAATTAATCTTTGGTAAGTTTCTTTACCTTTTTGGACCTCAGTTTCTTTATTTGTAAAATGAAGGGATTGGATTAGGTGAGCCCTATAGTCTCTAGGTTTAACTCTCTGTTATATAAAATATATCAGGATATAAAAAATATCAGGACAATGAATTCTAATTTTAGCTGTGAGGCCAGATTTGTTGTTAAAATTAATAAATAAATTTGTTGTTAAAATTAATAGTATTTTATATAAAACTTATTTTATACAAATATTCTGTGGAATAGCACAAAGAAAAAAAAAATTACCCAGAAGCTGAGGATGATGAATTTAGGGTCTGTAAACACTTAATCCTTACAGAGAAAAAAACAAAACAAAAAAACAAAAAAACAAAAGAAAAAAAAAAAAAAAAACAAAAACAAAAAAAAAACAACAAGGGGTTTGGGATTTTGTTTCAGAGATTTTTATTTTTTTGTATCACATTATCCAGACATTGACTTGATTCATTGAATAATTGTCAATTATTTACCTTATTTTTAAACTGTGTATTCAAATATACTTGGACCTACTGTGTGAGCTTTAGAGAAATGATTTAAACCTCTCAGCCTATTTCTTTACCTGGTAAATAGGAACAACAATGTGACTTTTCTAGCAAGCCACTGCTGATCAAAAAGCTCTTTGTAAATAGGAATTATATAAATGCCTAATTAATAGTAATAAAATTCAGTCTATTGCATTTCTTCAATAACACTCGGGCTGAATGCCCTGCAGGCTAATTTTCTGGCTTGTTCCCTATCTACTCCCTAATATCACAGTTGCCTGAGTTCTTGGTGCAGTTCTGTGCTTTTGGAGTTTATTTAGGGAAACAATTACTGCTGGAGATCTTGAGAGCTACTAGCCTTTTTAATTTTCAAATCAAGGTTAAAAAGAAACTTATTGGAAGCCACCTCTAATTATGTTTAAATGGAAAACATCCTAAGCTGCTGCTACTGCTTCTTCTTCTTCTTCTTTTTTTTTTTTTCCAAAAGCAAAGGATGCTAAATTTTTGGCACTAAAAGATTAATTATTAGGTGGAGTATATGCTGTCCACAGGCTACTCCCTTTCTCTCTTGTGTTAATTATTTGAGACACACTTTGCCTGCAACAAAAGCAAGCAAATGAATTACGCATTAAAGCCCAATTTCTGATGTCAATCAATGTTGTGAAAGCCAGTAGGGACTTTAGAGAGAACACGTCACGGAGAGCTGGGGAAGTGGAAGAGGAGATCATTTTTCAACCATTTTTATTGTTGCTACCATGCCTGCAAATGCAGCCTAAGGTACATTAGGGCTTAGGGTGAGGCTCCCTGCAGTATCTTCCACTTCTATTACGAGTCCATCTCATAGACTTAATCATTTCCTGTGAAGAGGAGGTACTGTAATAAAGGTAATTAAATTGGAATTTAATATAGTGGGGCATTGTGCTAGAGCTTTATATCAGATAGAGTTCTGAGAGAAACCATTACCGTGAGGGTGGAATGTACGGCATGTAATTAACAATTATGTTTGTCAGGTTTATGAAACAGAAAATTAATAACATAGAGGCTGTGAAACAAACTAAACAAAGCCACAAATTCAGACTTAAGGTGACCATTGCCATCATTTACATCCACAGCAATGTTTGTGTTTCTCTGTGGGAAATATAATATCAGATTAGGCTGATTTGTCTCCTTATTATAACTTTGAATTCTCTGATTTGGTAGCAGTGATATTTTTTGTATATTTGATTTCTCTAAAGGAAAATACTATATCTTACACCAACAATATGTTTTAACTGGATCTATGTTCTAAATTTTTAATAGAAAAAATGATATTTTTCCCAGCTATGGAGAAGGGCAGTTTAATCAAATAAAAGAAATCATTGAAATCAAAGTCAGTAAGTTCAATCATATAAAGATAAAGTAATATTCTTTGCATGAAAAATAATATCTTTAAAATTCAGATAAAGGTTTGGCATCTAGAATCCACAAGAGACTGATCTATGTGAATAAAGAGCAATAATTCACACTTCCAGTGGTACAGTGGTCAAAAGAGACAATTTATTGCTCAGAAAAAACAAACTCTTAATCCCATGATTTCATGCTCATTCTTCATAACAAACAGAATAATGCAAATTACAACAATCTTAACATATAACCTTTAAATCTCCTGAAATTAAAAAAATAAATAAAAGATTGAATTGTATTTGGCTGGGACTATGGGAAAATAGGCTTCCTAACCTCTTCTCAGTCAATTTGTACTTATTAAGTGCCTACTATGTGCCAAGTACCCTGTAAAAGGTTCTAAGCACTCAACATACAAATAAAGGACAAAAAACAAACAAACAAACAAACAAACAAAAAACCTGCTTTTGCTTTCATTTAACTCACAGTCTAGTGAGGGTAGTGCAGTTATTTATGAGAGCATAATATAATTAGTAATGAATCAGAAAAGTATTAATACATTTTAGCTAAGCAATACTACTGTTAGAACTCTTATCTCCCACAAAAAGCCCCCAAAAGTGGGAGGAAATCTCGACTATACAAATGCATTCATAGTTGGTCTATTCGTAATAATAAAAATTTAGGGGAAAATTGCATGCCTGGTGACTTGAAAATGGCCAAATAAATGCTGGCATAGTAATATAATGACATAATATGATACTCTGAAGCACATTGGAAGTATGGGAGGCAATATCAGGTGATGCAAAGTGAAAATAGCAGAATCAAAACTGTATATAAACAAGTTGCAACTATCTGAGGAGAGACAAAGAGAGGAAGAAAGGAAGGAATGAAAGTGAGGAAATGGGGGGGAAAGTAGGAAAAAAAGAAGGAAAGGAGGAAGGAAGAGAGGGAAGGAGGAAGGAAAATTAAAATAACCAAGAGGGAAGAATTTCAAATAGGCCTGAAAGGATAATAAAATACAGCATTTTATTTATTTGTTTGTTTGTTTTGTTAATTATTTGAGCTCTAACTAGGTAAAATTTAGGAGACTGAAGGTGAGATTTTTCATTTTTTTAAAAAAAATAATTCATCTAGTGTGTTATTAGCTATTATTTTAATGTTAAAAGGATTTTAAAGAAAAAGGAGAATGCTAATTTAAAAAAATTAAGATGGCATATTATGTTGAAATAACATAGGACCTGGAATTGAAGAATAGGATTCAAATACTGTCTCTGCTACTTACTATGTTTAGCATTTGACAAATTGAGTAACTTTTTTTTTTCCATTTTCAGTTTTCTTATCTCCAAAATCCTTCTAAGGATTTTTTTTTGCCTTTAAATTCCTAACTAAATATTGCTACAGTGGATAAAGACTGGGCTTGAAATCAGAAAAATAGAGCTTCCTGAGTTTAAATCCCAGATTTGGATACTTCTGAGATGTAGCCTGGGCAACAGGCTCTGTCTATCTCAGTATCCTCAGTGGTAAAATGGGGATAATAACAGGGCTATTGTGAGGAGCAAATGAGATGATATTTACAAAGTATTTAGCATACTATCTGGCATATAGTAGGCACTTTATAAATGCTTATGGGCTTTCTTTCTTGTCTGACTTTAATGGATCAATTGTTCCATATCACTTTAAAAGCTGTTGTAAATCCAGAAGATCAGATTAGAAACCCAAAAGAGAAGTGGCAGAATTATCTAATAATAAGAATCATTCTTAAGGACTAATGATGTTTTATTTTATTTTCCCTAAAAGACAGGCAGCTGCATGAACCTCATTTCAGGAGAAGTGGTCTATGGCCTTGATACTTTCAAACTTTCCAAATGAGGATCCAACAATCCCCAAAATTGTATGATTCCCAATACTAAAGATAACTGATAAACTCCAATGGGAGCTGATGATCAGAGGTGAGAGGCAAAGGAGGCAATCCCTATTACTAAGACCTTTTTGAAAAAGGTCCTTTTGTTTTCATAAGGCAGTGGGCAATCCCAATTCTTCCATTCTCTGGTTCAGTTTTCCTGGGGGTCTCTGGGCAGCCTTCCTTTCAGTTCAATCAGTAATCACCACAAGTCACGAGGGGTTAAAGTTCAAATTCTTTATTATCTCTTTCAAAGTCCTGTCTTCTTTTCTGGGGCCCAGTTAGCTTTCTTAAAGGCCTTCTGGAGTCTAAGTTTCAGAGGAGAAACTAAGGAGGAGAACCGGCCACCAAGGTGGTGTGAGATGGGATGAATCTGAGTCCAAGGGCTTGTGCTCCAGCCTCCAGTCCCCTTGTTTTCCCTGACTCTGAGGGCTTTCTGAGTCCCTACTTATATGTTCTACACTGAATATAAACCAATCATTATATCACTAGGAAACCATTATTTGTTGTAAGATTAAATCAATCATACTGAACTTAAAGAACTATTAAGCACCTTGCTAAACTAGATAACCATTATATCATCAATTCCACTTAGTTAGTACCTTGTTTGAAGTTCAGAGTTCTGGCCCATAACAAGGAGCCAAGATTCTCTAAAGAAGTATTCTTTAATCTGGTGTTTGAATAGGTTTCCACATAAATTCATGAACTTGTATGAGGAAAAAATATCACATCTTTATTTTCATCAATTTTTGATTTCTTTTTGTAATCCTACATTCTTTTGTAAACCTATATATATTTTATTTTATGCATTTTAAAACATTTTTAGAAGGGGCTTCATCAGTCTATCAGAGGGAGGGATTTATCACACACACATATACACACACACAGGGCTGACAGGGAATGTTAAGAAACATAGAATCCTAGGAATATTGGAAACAAATTGATCATGTTTGTAGTACTTGTAGTTCTGGGTTTTGCCAGGAATGAGAAAGAAAATCTAGGATTGTATTGACCCTTCTTTCTAAAATGTACTTGCAAAAGCATTTGGCCCATTATACTTCTCAAGCATATGCTTATTTGGATTTGAAATCACAGATAAAAGTCATTGTAATTCCTAAATGGAACAGGACTCAGAGGCCATGTAATCATAGAAGCATGGACTTTTAGATTTGGAAGAAACCTTGGAGATAATTTGAAAAAAATAAAATCATCATCATAATAATAAACAAGTTTTAATTTATTAAAAAAGGAAGCTTAGTTAAGTGATCCACTCCAGATCACAATTACTTGGTGCAAAAGCTAAAAATAGTCTGTCAATCTCCCAGTTTGTTTCTTTTCCCACTTTATTCCTCTGCTTTGTCCATACTATATCTTCATGAAGTTATGAACTGTCATAGAACCAGCATAATGGCTCTGACATTGGTTTTGGAAGTTATTTTGTGTCTGGAGAGGATAAGTGGAGTGCTCTGGCAAATATTTTACAACTATCTCTGAATTATTAGCACATGTGTTTTTTTAAGTTTAGAAATTCAATGTAACAATAAACCATCTTTGATCTCTAGAATTTATAGCTTTCTGAGATCTACATGCTCATATTCAAAATTTAACAATGGACTCAGAAATTGGTTTAAATAAATGAACTTTAATTGTCAAGGCCTACTCTGGTCCTAATATTACTGATATGGGGGGGAAAGATTCTCACCCAATCTATATTCATTATAGAACCAGAATTTCAGTTTTTAATGACCCTTAGAGAGTATCTAATTCAATCTCCTCTTTTAGAGATGAAGTAACTGAAACCCAGAGAGTTGAAACAACTTTTGTAATATCATTCAGCTAATTAACAAAATGAAAAACAAAAACAAAAACACAACCACTCAAGAACAACCACTCAAGAATATAACTTCAGAGTGGGATGGAGATTTAAAGGCCAGCAAGTCTAACTTGCTAATAAAATAAATGAAGAAATCAATGGAGACAGAGTTTAAGTGACTTGCCAAGGATTACAAAGCCAAGAAATAACTGAAGCCAAATTTGAACTTAGGTGAGTTTAACAAGCTTCCTTTAGACTGCTACTGGGGTGGTGTTGGGTACTTAGGTTTATGTAATTTCCCTCCAACAAAGGTGAATCAAAAAATGTCAAAAGAAATTGGTTTTAATCTTTTATAATATAATTGTTCATCTTTAATTTGCTGAATCATTTGTTTACATATTCATTCATTCTATAATGAGATATACCATCATAACATGGTTGATGGTTTAGTCTGATTAAAAAAAAAAAAAGGTTCCTTATCAACCTCCTTATCAATAGTATTACCAGAAGAAATTAAAAACCTTTTAATCATAACCCACGAGGACATCCTGAACTTGAATTGGTTTTTTTTTCAATAATATAGCACTTTGAACAAAAAGGATAGCCTTTAGCATCTAGTGATTAGCACTAAAAATAATAAAATCCCATTTCAGGTGGCTAACTCTGATATTCATATGTACTAGTCTCAGAAATGGATTGATATATATTGTTACTGCAGAGTAATTATCCAGTAGCTGACTGACTGTTTCATGACCAAGGTTGTCACTCTAGGATTTTGGACCTTGATACCTGCTCTTTGACATCACCCTTCATAAATTCACCACTGATGGCATTATCACCCAATTATGGCTGTTACCTTCTCACACAAAGTGATCAAGGTAACATTGAAATTCCTAAGCTTTTGAGAGAACACTAATTCATCAAAACAGGACATTTAAGTTGTGCAGTGAATAGAGTACTGTCCCTGGAATCAGGAAAATTCATTTTCCTCAGTTCATATCTGGTCTCAGACATTTGCAAGCTGTGCACAAACTACTTAATTCTGTTTGCCTCAGTTTCTCTTCTGCCAAATGAGCTGGAGAAAGAAATAGCAAACCATTCCAGTATCTCTGCCAAGTAAGTCCCAAATGGGGTCACAAAGACTGAACATGATTGAAAAGTGATTGAACCAAACTAAAACTCATCAGTATCAGTAAGATCCTGATTAATCTATCCCTATATACCAATAGATTGGAACTTTTTTTTTTGACTTTTTATTCTCAAATTATATGCATAGATAGCTTTCAACATTCACCCCTGAAAAACCCTCTGTTCCAAATTTTCTCTCTCCCTTACCTCCACATCTCCCCCAGACAGCAAACAATCCAATACATGTTAAACATGTGCAATTCTGATCACTATTAAGGGCAGAGCCAAGATGACAAAGAGCTCACACATGGTTTTCTGAGCTCTCCTCTACCCTCAAACTATTTTATGAAACAGCCTCTAAATTAGTCCTTGACTGTCAAAACCCATGATTATTGGGAACACATTATCAACAGAAGATAATCTCAAAATTCCCCAGAAAAGGTCTGTTTTTGCTCGTGCACAGGGATGAATGAGGCTAGGTCAGGCTGAGTCAGGCAGATAGGCAATGAGAGCATGCAGAACAGATCACACTGAGCAGACTTGGTGGGGAGGGCGTGTGGTCTCCGTGGGGAGAACTCTACCATAGTGTCAGCTACTCTGCCCTGACAGCAAGCCTGTAGATCAGCAGAGAAGCTATAAACACAGGAAATAAAGATTATAATCCCAAAATGCTAGGGTCCCTTGGGTTCCTGGCCATACCCACCCAGCACCGGGAGGGACTCCGCACAATCTCAGCAAGCAACCTCTAATCCCAGTGCTGCCACTGTCTTCCACTGCCACTGACTAATTGATCAGTGGAATAGGTTAGTTTACCAGGACAAAATAGTCAATAACCATAACAATCTAGTGTTTGACAACCCCAAAGACCCCAACTTTGGTGATAAGACTTCACTAATTTATAAAAACTGCTGTGAAAATTGGAAATTAGTATGACAGAAACTAGGCATTGACCCACACTTAACACCATATACCAAGATAAGATCAAAGTGGGTTCATGATAAAGGTATAAAGAATGAGATTATAAATAAATTAGAATAATATAGAATAGTTTACCTCTCAGACTTGTGGAGGAGAAAGGAATTTGTGACCAAAGAAGTACTAAAGATCATTATTGATCACAATATAGAAAATTTTGATTATATCAAGTTAAAAGGCTTTTATACAAACAAAACTAATGCAGACAAGATTAGAAGGGAAGCAATAAACTGGGAAAACATTTGTACAGTTAAAGGTTCTGATAAAGGTCTCATGTCCAAAATATATAGAAAATTGACTCTAATTTATAAGAAATCAAGTCATTCTCCAATTGATAAATGGTAAAAGAATATGAACAGACAATTTTCAGATAATAAAATTGAAACTATTTCTACTCATATGAAAAGGTGTTTCAAATGATTATTGATCAGAGAAATGCAAATTAAGACAATTCTGAGATACTACTACACACCTGTCAGATTGGCTAAGATGACAGGAAAAGATAATGAATGTGTTGGAGGGGATGCAGGAAAACTGGGACACTGATGCATTGTTGGTGAAGTTGTGAACGGATCCAACCATTCTGGAAAGCAATTTGGAACTATACTTAAAAAGTTATTGAGCTGTGCATACCCTTTGATCCAGCAGTGTTTCTACTGGGCTTACATCACAAAGACACATTATACAAGGGAAAGGGACCTGTATGTGCAAAAATGTTTGGGCAGCCCTTTTCATAGTGGCTAGAAACTGGAAATTGAATGGATGCCCATCAATTGCAGAATGACTGAGTATATTGTGGTATATGAATATTATGGAATATTATTGTTCTGTAAGAAATGAACAGCAGGATGAATACAAAAAGGCCTGGAGAGACTTATATGAACTCATGCTAAGTGAAATGAGCAGAACCAGGAGATCATTATATACTTCAACAATAATACTATACTATCAATTCTGATGGAAGTAGCTATCTTCAACAATGAGAGTATCCAAATTTGTTCCAATTGATCAATAATGAACAGAACTAACTACAGTCAGTGAAAGAACACTGGGAAATGAATGTGGACCACAACATAGCATTTATAATCTTTCTGTTATTGTTTGCTTGCATTTTTGTTTTTCTCCCCAGGCTATTTTTACCTTCTTTTTAAATCTGATTTTTCTTGTGCAGCAGATAATTGTATTAAAAAAATAATAATAATAATATATATATATATATATATACACACACACACACATATATATGTATATATATATATACACACATATATATGTATATATGTTAAATACAATATATATACATGTATATATGTGCATATATATATTGTATTTAACATATACTTTAACATATTTAACATGTATGGGACTACCTGCCATTTAAGGGGGGGTGGAGGGAAAGAGGGGAAATTTTGGAACAGAAGTTTTTGCAAGTGTCAATGTTGAAAAATTACCCATGCATATGTTTTGTCAATAAAAAGCAATTTAAAATCATGTGCAATTCTTTTATATATGTTTCCACAATTATTGTGCTGCACAAGAAAAATCAGATTAAAAAAAGGAAAAAAATGAGAAAGAAAACAAGAACAAAAAAGGTGAAAATACCATGTTATGAACCACATTCAGTTCCCAGAGTTCTCTTTCTGAATCCAGATGGCTTTCCATTTTTTATGATCTCTCTGGAATACAGGTTCATTAAGAGACACTGCTGGATCAAAGGGTATGCACAATTTGATACCCCTTTGGGCATAGTTCCAAATTGTTCTCCAAAATGGTTGGATCAGCTCACAACTCCACCAACAATGTAGTAGTGTCCCACTTTTTCCACATCCCTTTCAAAATGTATATGTTATCTTAGCCAATCTGGGAAGTATGTAGTGGTATCTCAGAGTTGTCTTAATTTACATTTCTCTAATCAATAGTGATTTATACCATTTTTTTTTTCATATGACTAGAAATGGTTTGAATTTCTTTACCTGAAAATTGTCTGTTCATCCTTTGACTGTTTTATATTGAAACTTCTTAAGAACAGAATCTGACTATTAGTGTTTAAGTGCCTAATTTAAATGTCTTGATTACATGGGAGTCTTGACAAAGTGTATTTTTTTCCAGTGAAGATCTCTTTCTACTAGTGCAGTTCAACACCAGCTCTGTAAAATATATTCTTAGAAAGTTTCTTGGTTACTGAAAAATTGAATGATTTTTCAAAGGTCACATATTCAGTATATGTCAGAGTTGAATCTTAGTCCATGTTTTCCTGACACCACACATATTATTACAACAAATACCTAGTTGTAGTAAAATATCTTCATACTTTCTAAATTTTTATTTCTTCTGAGCACTAGGTCCGTGAGTACATCAGTCAGTCAGTGAACAAACATTTATTAATTACTCACTACATGCTAAGCACTGTGCTATCTGCCAGGGGATACAAACAGTAGTCAAAACACTATTGCTTCCCCTAGTAATTATATACATACATAATACATACAGAGTAAATGAAAGATAATCTTAGAGGAAAGGAATTAATAGCATTGAGGGGGGAAAGAGAGAAGACTAAAAATGAGTTGTTAGAAGATTGGATTTGAGTTATGTCTTGAAGTAATCCCAGGGAAACCAAACAGTCAGTTGCTTAGGAAAAACACTCCAGGCATGAGAAAGACAGAGTCAGGAGATGAAGTGTTATGTGGGAGGAACAATAATGTAGTTGAATCATAGAGTGCATGGAAGGTAAACTTTAAGAAGACTGGAAGGGTAGGAAGGGGCCAAGTTTCAAAGGACATTAAAAACTAAATAGAGCTTTTATAGTTGATCCTGAGGCAAAAAAAGGCTGGAGGGGGTAGAAGGAGCCATTGGAATTTGTTGACTGATGTGGTCAGACCTACAGTTGGGAAAATCACTTTGGTAGTTGAATGGAGGATGGATTTGAGTGGGGAGCAACTTGAATCTAAGAGATCAATTAGCAGGCTATTGTAATAGTGAAATGAAAATGAGTACCACATCTCAACCAAATAATTCAACTAATCTTTTATAATTCTAATTAATCTATGGATAGTGCCTCACTTTTTAATAAAATGGACAAGAGGAGGTTCTAAAAATGTCTTTCTTTCCTTTGGAGATAATTTTCTAAATGCACCGAATTTTTGACCTATTGTCCATTAATCTTATTCAGCACTCATGAATAGTACTCTTAACAGTTTTATGTATGTGGGAAATATTTTTAATTGAAGAATTTCAGCCTCAGTTTTCTAAGTCAGTAGTTCTCAAGCTGGAGTCCACAGTCCCCAAGAGATCACTGCATAGATTTCAGAGGGTCTTTAAATTTGAAATGGAAAAAACTAATTTCCCACTGAAATTTCCTATTTCCTTCAATTATGTATGTAAGCTACAGACATTATTCTAAGAACAGCTTAATTAGACCAAAGGTATCTGTGACACTGGTCAATGCAATGATAAAGAACCTAGATAAGTGAAGATTAAATATGCCATACACCTCCTGCTAGTGAGGAATACTTTTAAGATGGAGAAAGAGACAAAGAACAGAGATATAAACAGAGAGAAAGAGATGGAGGGAACAGAGATAGACACTTAGATATACTCAGAAAGAGGGAGAGACACACAGAGAGACAGGGAGAGAGAGAGAGAGAGAGAGAGAGAGAGAGAGAGAGAGAGAGAGAGAGAGAGAGAGAGAGAGAGAGAGAGAGAGAGGCAGGGAGGGAGAGAGGGGGAGAGAGAGAGAGAGGGAGGGAGAGAGAGAGAGAGGGAGGGGGAGAGAGAGAGAGAGAGGGAGAGAGGGAGGGGAGAGGGAGGAGGGAAGGAGGAGAGGGGAGAGAAAGAGGGAGGGAAAGAGAGAGGGAAGGAGAGAGATAGAGAGAGATACAAAAAAAGAACGACAGATGCACACAAAGAAGGATAGAGACAGAAATTGTTTAGCTAGACCATACATGTTTGCAATTAGGATATTTGTTTTAGGCTCAATTTATTTCTCTTTTTTCTCTTATTATAAAATATTCTCTATAAGGAGTGACATTTGGGATACAGATTATATATGCATGTAAAAATAAATAATTTATTTTGAAAAATCAAATTTAACTAAAAGAATCCTTGTTCTAAGGAATTGTTGCAAGTTATGGTTTAGTAGGAAAAGAGGAGGAAAAATGACAAAAGATGCCTTGAAAGTTTGTTTTTAATCACCCCTTTCTGAGACAGGTGCAAACCTGAAACCATCTTACTCTTTATCGCCATATTTATGAAATGAAGGAGCTGATATTTACTGGGATAAAAGTTTGCTTGTTCCTCAGCTTGTGACTGTGCCCCTGGCTGTCTTCAATGGGGCCAGATCTATGAGCTAGGAATGTTACCAGAGGGACTAAACTTTTCTAAGATGGAACTTCATTGAATCAGAAGGATTTGTTTGCAAAGGGACATCAAGCTTATAGCAATGGGGCTGCCTTCTAAAATGCTTCGTGCTAGCTGCAATTTGCCAGCCTCTGAAGGGGCATTAAATGCAATGTTCATTTTTTAATGAGTATTAAATTTACTTTTAGCCAAACCCTCCAGCTGACAATGAAACCCTTGTTGCGCTCGCTATTGGCTCACTTTTTTGGTAATTGCTCTGCTGCCAGTGATTACTAAATCTCTCTCTCTTTGGATACAGAAACTTAATATGTTTGGTTCTTGTACTTATTTTCTAAAACAGAAAATGCCAGCAGCAAAAATCTCCATATTTCAAGTCTGCTTTTATGGCATATCTTAAATTGTGAAACTCAAAAATCAGTCTTGTATTTCTCTGATGATAGTGTGTTTATTATATATGTTTAAATGTATAATCCTGAGCAAGTCATTTTGCTCAGAATTTATATTAACCTTTGTTTCTTTATCTATATAATTTCAAAGCTTATATCACAAGATTGTTTTATCGATAAGATGTTTTGTGTTAAATTGCTTTGAAAATCATGAAGTGACATTTAGTTGTCAATACTTATTATTTGTATGTATTTATTTAATCTATCTTAAATAGAAATGCATGGATATGTACCTAAGAAATGATTAAATAATAAATTCTATTGAAGAATCTTCCTCCTTTCTTTCTATATCCTTGCAATTAGGTTCCTCTAAGTTTCTCTTATCTAAAAAATCTTTTCCAAACATTTATCTGAACTAGGCAGTATCCTTTCCTGTCCTTGACATAGTTACCTATTTCTTGTTATCTCATTACTAGGTTAAGATGACAAATCTGCACATCTCCCAATATACTTGAGCTCAGCCCATACATTCGTACTGAGGGGAAGGTTTCCGGGAATGGTTTCAGCCATTCAAACATAAAACACTGGGCCTCTATTTCTCATTTGTAAAATGAAAGCGTCGGACCTGTAAGGTCTGCTCCAGCTCTAAATCTTTGATCCTATGCTCAAATGGTTAGATATTTGAGGTAAAAGTGACTTGGGAACTATATTTTCCAAATATTTGCTCTGATAACACACTTTGTGTAGGCACAGCCTATACAAAATTCAGCCAATTTTTGCCTGAAAAACCTAATAAAATATATTTTATTGAATTATATATGTAAACATATGCATAAACATGTTTATATATATGTATTCATATTATATATAATAGAATGATATTTCTTTATATATGTAGCTTGCATACAACATATATGCAACATTGTATACATATATAATTATATGTATACACACACAGACACATATATAGATTACTCAAAGAGGATCAATGATATCATGATACTGTTGTCCAGGTTCAACTGCGTGTTTAACTGTGGCTACTCAGTCCAATGTGAGCTTGGCAGGATATACATGCACAATTATATATACACAAACGATTTTTAGGACCACAGACCACCTTTCCTTATGAAGGCATAAACTCCCTAAATATAGAAAGGGAAATACCATGAGCTCATTGCTTCCTTATTGGTAGTTTGCTCCAAATTTCTCTCTTCATTCTGTGGTCTCACACAGTGCCATTTCATCACAATTTAAAATCTATTCTGACCTGGTAAAAAGTTACTTGGTGTGTGTCAGCCTATCAGGATTTTAATGTACCACACTAAGTTTAATAAAAGGTGAATTGCTTTGTAAAAAATAATTGGGGGGGAAAAAAGATCATCATACCAAATTCATTCTCTATACTGGGCAAATGTGTTTCTTTTCTCAGAGAGCAATTGAAGGAATCTTAGTGAGACTGTCTCATGTGAAATAATATGGGGAAAAATGCAAGTATATAAGCAGTCCAATGTACATACATAATAAATAATACTGATTGTAGCAAATCAGCAAGTATTATTCAGCCTGTGCTTAAAGACACCAAAAGAGAAAACCAACTATATCTTCAGGCACTAATATCCTTTTGAAAAAATTTATTTATTAAGAAATGTTGCCTGGGTATAATGGTAATCTTGTCATTTTTCTGCCCCATTTTCCTGATAATAAGATTAAATTTGTTACTTTGAAACTTCTACTCCCTTACTCCTTAAGTAACAGTTGGGAAAAGTAGGCTACAACATATTGCCAGTGAAATTTCTTTGGTGGAAGACTCATAAAAAGCTATTATGAAGACCTGGTTCCAGACAAAATTAGGTGAAAACTAGCTTATCAGGAGACTGGAATCCTGTAGGCAGTGCTCAAAGTACAAATAAGGTATAGAGATGATAGCCAAAGTGAAGTCAGTATGGTGTGAATATGCCTAGGAAGTGCTCTCCTGTGTTTTATAGTCAACAAAAAATAACCACAGAGAAATCTCATATTTTGTTTAGTCAAATGTATAACTGTAAAAATGCAGCCTGTATTCTTTATCATTTGTAAATATTTCCATATTTCATTCTTATACCATCATCAATGTCACTTTTAATATATATGTAGAATATTCTCATAAAGATTTCCTCAGATGTGAAAGTAGGTATATGTTATAAGCATTTTCTTGGGCACATTTTAAGCAACAATAAATATTTATACAGCAAAGAACTGAAAATAAATTAGATATATATCAATTCTAGGAGAGTAAACAAACTTGTATATTAATATAATATGAAAGTATTAAACAAGAAGAAATAGCAAATAGGAAGTTAAGAGAAATCTGGAAAAAAAGTTGTATGGATGAATATAAAGTAAAATAAATAAAACTAGAATAAATGTATGATTGATATGACATATATGAAAAGAACACTAAAAAGAAAATATTGGTTCCAGGGAGTAGATAATGAAATCTTCCTTGGCAGGAAGGTAAAATATCCAATGCTTTGTGAGTTGTTTTCCTATTTTTCCTAGTATTTTTCTTTGATAAAAGAATGAAGGAAGAGAGGAAGTTTTATATAGAAAAAATTATGGAATACAAGGGATAATGTTGTAAAAAAAATTACCCATGAATAGGTTCTGTCAAAAATTATAATTATAAAATTAATAAAAAAAGAAAACTTATGATGTAAAAAATAAAATAAATAACAAAGTGGTTTAAAATAGAATTAAACCTAAAAAAGAGATCCATTATTTTCTTTTTGTTTATATTCTTCCATTTTCATACCTCTCAAGAACTGAGCCCTACACAACATCCAAAATTATATCATTTCCAGTAAGAATTTCCTCTGTATATATTTGTTTAAGTTCAGCTAAAATTCCTCTCTTTATTTTTTCATGTCACTTCTATTTCCTATTACATTATTTTAGGGACTATGAAATTAATGTTTGACTGTGATAACAGCAGCATCTGTAATTGAGAATATAGTTTATTATATAAATTTTGACATGCCTTCACTCCCATTTTTATCTTTTTTGCAACTTGTTTTACAAATATTATTTCATTTGATTCATATAACAACCTTGGGAGATTGGTATTACTATTATGCCTGTTTTACAGATGATAAAACTGAATTAGACAGAGTATAAAAGATTTGCTCAGGAAGTCACATAATAAGTGAGTCTATATTTTCCTGACAACAGTGTTTTACCTATCATATCACATGATTGCATGTGTAATATAGTATATTTTGTAATTTCCCATTTGGTATGCATTTAATTTACCTTCAATTCTTTCTACCTCGAGGGTGGAGTCAAGATGGCAGAGAAGATACACGCGAATTTCTAAGCTCCTTTCTACCTTAATTACCAATTAGTTAAATTAGCCTCAAAAAATAATGCTGTACTGATAAAAACCACAAGGATTAGAAGCACAACTTACCAGCCTAAGAGAATCTGGAATTTTGTCAGAAAAGGTTGGTTCTGAGGGGAGGAAAAAAAAAGACCGCCACAAACAGGGTTGGACTAGGGACTTGCACATTGTGCCAAACGGCTGGGGAGAACTCTGGGATCAGAGAAGCTACTGAGATAGAGGAATCTGGCATAGGCTGATAGCTCTACTCTGCTTGTAAAACAGCAGATCAGAAGAGAAATCAAAGCCATTAAAAAACAAAAAACAAAAAACAAACAAAAAAAACAAAACAAACAAAAAAAAAAACACCAGATCCCATAATTACCCCAATCTGGAAGTGACCTAACACAATCCCGGCATGGCTGTTCTGCTTTCTGGGGCTTTTCCTTGGGGCAATTAAGAACCTGAACAGTGGGGGACACACCCCTGGGCAGCCTCTAATCCATTATGGGGTTCAGCCTGAGGCAATAGAACTTCCCCAGCAGTGAAACTCCCTCAGCAGCAATTGTGCTTCCAGGGCAGAGACTTCTAGTTCAAGTGCAGGGGCTTTTCACCAGTCAGCTGCTAATATCCATGACCCCACGGGGCTGTGGGGGTGTGTGACACTTTCACTGTTCAGCCTCCTCTAGCCTCAGGGCATTGCTAGGCCACAAAGTGTGGTCCTTCACTGGCCACTCCTTGCAATGCAGCCTTGTTAACCACCTCTGAGTCATTTTGGGGGGGGAGGGGAACTCTCTCACAGAGCTCTCTCTTAGCCTGAGGTAAGGATTGCTGCACCCTATCCCCGGTCTGGAAGGAAGCTAGTAAATTTCCTACCCAAATGGCAGACCCCCACCAAGTTTTAACAATGAGTAAGAAGCTGAAGAGAACAATTGACAACTTCTATACAGAGAAAGAGCGGGTATCCAACCCCAAGGAGACTAATAGCAGACAGTCTCCAGATAATACCCTAAAGGGGAATGATACCTGCCCCCTGTCACATAACTCTCTCCTAGAAAAGACTATTAAAAAGTTAAGAGAGTTTGAAGAAAAATGGGGAAATGAAAGAGAAGCTATGATAGACAATAACAATGTCCTGAAATTTGAGTTGGAAAAAATAAAGAATTCCCTGGAGGTGCAGGGAAACAAAATTGGTGAATTAGAAAAGGTTAAAAAATCACAGGAAAGTAGGATTCTGAATTGGAAAAGATAAAAAATTTCCAAAAATGTAGGATTTGTGAATTGGAAAAAGAAAATAACTCTTTAAAAAAAATTAGTGAAATGGAAAAAAAAATTCAACAGAGCAAAATAATTCATTTAAAAACTCAATTGGACATATACAAAAAGAACTAAAAATGTAAATGAAGACAATAATTCATTAAAATCAGGACTGAACAAATAGAAATGAATGATTCATTGAGAAACCAAGAATCAATCAAACAAAATTAAAACAAAAAAAAAAAAAAATGAAAAGCTGGAGAATAACGTCAAATATTTACTGGGAAAATCTATAGACCTGGGAAATAGATCTAGGAGAGATAATCTGAGGATCATTGGACTTCCTGAAAATTATGATGAAAAAAAGAGTCTAGATTCTATTTTACAGGAAATCATCGAAGATAACTGTCCAGAGATAATAGAAACAGAAGGGAAAATAGGCGTTGAAAGAATTCATCGAACACCATCTGAAAAAGATCCTTAAAAAAGAACTACATGGAACATGGTGACTGAGCTGCAGAATGACCAAACTAAGGAAAAAATATTGCAAGCAGCTAGGAAAAATAAAAAAACAATTCAAATATCAAGGTGCCACAATAAGGGTCACTCAAGATCTGGCTGCCTCCACCTTAAAAGACAGAAGGGCCTGGAACCTGATATTCCGAAAGGCAAAATAACTTAGAATGCAACCAAGAATAGACTACCCAGCTAAGTTTAGCATTTTCTTCCATGGAAAAAGATGGGCATTTAATGAAACAGAGGAATTCTATTTGTTTCTAAGAAAAAAACCAGACTTAAACAAAAAATTTGATCTTCATCCACAAGAATCAAGAGAAGCAGAAAAAGGTAAAAAGAACTTTTGAGTACTGTATTTCTGTTGTGGATATACAAAAAGTCCACATGGATAATTTGATTTTACTGATATAACATAAAAAAGGGAAGTAGTAAGGGGAAGGGGATAGTATCAGAAAATGGGAAAGGAGAGATAAAAAGAGGGAAACTACATCCCAGGAAGAGGCAAAGAAAATTTACTACATATGAGGGAATTTAGAGAGGGGGAGAAATATTGTGTGAATCTTACTCTCATCAGAGTAGGCTCAAAGAGTAAATAATTGACATATTTGTTTTTCAGAGAATTCTCTCTCACCTCATTAAAAGGGGGAGAGGAAAAGGGAAAAGGAAAAGAGGAATAAGGGAAGGGTACAAGAAAGGGGAAGGGACTTAAGAGGAGGGGGGAGGGATACTAAAAAAGGAGGGTTGCGCATCACAAGTGGGGTCCATAAAGTCAATACTGGGGAAGGAGTTCAGGGGGAACAAGGAGATATGGTTAAAAACAAACAAAACAAAACAAAACAAAACAAAACAAAACTGAATTTGGAGTCCAAGGACATGAATTCAAATTCTGGCCTGAGTGTCTTTCAATTACTTAATTTCTCTGGGCCTCATTTGTCTCATCTTTAAAATGAGAGGGATAGCACCATTCTGAGAAAATAAAGGCAGGAAGGGTAAAGTTCAGAATGAGCCATGGCTGCCAAGAAAAGCTTAGAACAACAAAAAAGAGCTTCTGTTATTGTTGTTTTTTAATTACATTGGGAGAGAAAGAAGGACCAAAAAAGAAATACGATCTCTAGTAGGTAAAATGATGATAACAAACAAAAGAAAGATATTAATGCTATTGACTCCTTATTTTTGTTTATGTTTTCTCTGCAGAGGAAAATGACTTTTACATTAGGTATGACAGCAGCAATAATTAACAGAAAGTGAAGATTCAAATGGAAAGAAGATAGTTAAGAGTGCACCAAACAATTTGATGAAATCAAATTATTTTTATCTTTGAGTTGGGGAGGGAAATCTGGCAGTTATAATTGCTGGGGCATTTTTGGAAATATGTGAAAGAGCCTGGAAAAGGGGGAAGATGATAAAAGATTGGACAAAGGCAATAGTTCCGATTTACATTTAAAACAGGAAGAAAATAAAGTTTACAGTCTATAGTCCAGGAGCTTAACATTGATTCCTCCGAGAAGGGTCTTTAAAGAGATGTTTGGCAAATATTGTAAGAGAAAATTAATTATAAAGAGTCAACATAGTTTCAACCAGAACAGGTCATATCAGACTCATTTTTAACAAGATTACCATATTATCACATAATGGGAATGCTATGGCTATAATTCACCTAGAGATCAGTGAAGGTTTTGATTAACTATCTCATACTATTCTTGTGGTAAAGAAGGAAAGACCTGTAGTAAACAGTATAGTCAGATGGATTCAAAACTTGTTAGATGGCCTACTCCAAGATTAATAGTTTATAGTTCAGTGTCAACATGCTAGGAGGTCTATAGTGGAATTCCACAGTTCTCTATACTTGGCACTATGCAATTTAATGTTATTGGGATGTTGGAGAAAGGTATAGATGGCTTAAATTTTACAAATCAGAATTTATAAATGACACAAAGTTGGAAGGGATAAATAACACACTGGTTGATAAACAGGTCCAAAAGAATTTTGGCAGACTACTTTAGTTATTCATAATTTTTCACTTGAGTCCAACTCTTCATAATCTCATTTGGAGTTTTCTTGGTAATGATATTGGAGTGGTTTGTCATTTCCTTCTCCGGCTCATTCTGCAGATGAGAAAACCGAGGCAAAGACAGTTCTCTGAATTTGTGATTCTATGATTTTTGGACTACATGCCTCCAATGTTCTTTCTATCATTAAGTGTAAGGTACAATGAACTCCCTCCCACCCAAATACAAGCATCCTTGTAAAAAAGTAAGATTAATCTAATAAGACAATTCCAAATATTGCATGTATTTGAAAATATGTCTTATTATATATCTCTAACCTCAAACTCACTCAAACAAAAGATGGAAAGTATATTTTGCCATGAGTTTTCTGGAATCACAATTGTTAACTATTGACTAGAATTCTGAAGTCTTTCCAAATTATTTTTTCTTTATATTATTATAGATTTTATATTTATAGTTTTGGTTCTACCATTTTACTTTTTTATCAGTTATTGCAAACCTGTCTAGATTTCTCTGAACTTACCTCTTTTATCATTTCTTACTGCACAATAATACTCTATAACATCTATATAAAACCATTTGTTCAAATATTATTAATTGATTGACATCCCCTTTGTCCCTAGCTGTTTGCTCCTGGGAAAAGTTTCTGAACATTTCTCCACAATTCTATTTTAAAAAATTGTCATCCCATTACTAAGTCCTTTAGTACCTCCTTGTTATTTTATAAGACAAAAGGAGGTTCTTTTTTTCACTGATTTCAGTAGCAATTATTTCATACTAATCCACAGAACTATCATATATTTTACTTTTTTCCCTGCTTGGCCCTTTACTCAAATCCCCAATATTCATGCTTTTTTGCTGCATCTTGAAAAATCAGCATAGGTACAATGCTGGTTTCCTAGAATGTGGTACACCATATCAAAACAGAAAGAGTTGTGTTTTCATCTAAATGTGAAATCACGATGGAAAGATGCTTTCAGTCTGCACTAGGCTGGTTTGTCTCTTTGTAGGTATGGGATTCATCTTCCTAACTCATTGCCCTGAGCTTCAGAAGTGAATAATCAGAGGTGCCCATTGCTAGGATTTAGTTCCAGGTCACAGCTTAGTAATGAGAAAACAGCAGCCGCTGAGGATTTGATTTACACACAGCAATGACTGTGTGATAGCCTCTTTTGTCAGAGGGAAAGCCTGCCTCTGGGGACCACATCCTATCCAGTGGCAAATATAGGAGTTGCACAACTCCCTGTTGCTTCCAGGTGTCAATTACAGGAAAGCCTCTTACTGTATAATGCAGACTTATTATAATCAATGGTAATAGGAAAGTGCCTGCATTTTCCCCTAGCAGTGACACAGGAGGGGCACTGATCAATGTAAAGCCAATAATAAGTGGTCTTGTCTTCCCGTGCAGTAAAACTGGAATGGGGTTCAATGCTTCCTTGCTGGGGGTGTTCTAACTCCCTTGCACTTTGCACTGGGGTTAATTTACTGAGCCACTGTCCCATGCTGGTTTGCTATAAAGGAATTGTGTGTAAGTAGTTCCCATTTATTTATTTAAAATTTATTTTGTAAGTATTTTGTATAATCTCTGTGGATTGTTTTTTCCAAGTGAAGCATAAGCTCCTTGAAAGCAGGAGCTGGCTGACATGTGTTTCTGTATCCTCACTCCCTAGCACAGAGTAGGTGCTTTTTAAATAAATGCTTGTTGAATGAAATGCTATTAACTTTGAATACTCTTTTGCTTTGAGATTCTCTCTCCATTCATAACTTCAGAGACAAAAAAGCTGAGAAGAGGTGGAAAGAAATATTTTTCTTTATAGGGGAAGATGAAGCCAGTTCAAAATAAAATAACCTATCCCATTACCTCTTTTCCTTCAAAACATTTGGGTGAGAGCAGAGGGGTAGCTAGGAAGTAGTAATGTCTTCTTGCAAGTTATTTTTTGGATGATATATTTCAAACTGTAAATAACATAGGGGAAGAAGGCCAGAAAGAGATGGTAGGACTGAGTAATACAAGACAAAGAACTCTGTAGAAAATCTGGCAGACCAACAGTTTTTCAGAGCATAGAAGATAAGCCCCTTGCAAGATGGTGCCTGACCAATCTCTAATTATAATCAATCAGTTTATCAAAGCAGAACACTAAAGATGTTTAGTGTTTGCAAACTAGATTTAAAGCAAAAGGATCTTTATTTTTTTCTTAAGGCTAGCACAATGCATAAGAGCAGGACAATTTCTAGGGCTTCTGAGATGAGATTAGAAGCCCACACTGAAGATTTTGTGTTGAAGGTTGGTAGAGAAGCTTTCTGATCCAAGACTTCTCACTTTGATATGGGATTCTCAGTAACTGTGTGATGAGAGCCAGTCATCATCTTGGAAAAAATAAGAGGAAAAAATAGAGTACCAGGATTGTAGTCAGGAAGACTCACCTTCCTGAGTCCAAATTTGGTTTCAGACATTTAATAGCTGTGTGATGCTGGGCAAGTCATTTAACCCTGTGTTCCTCAACTTCCTCACATACAAAATGAGCTAGAGAAAGAAATGACAAACCACTCCAGTGTCTTTGTCAAGAAAACCCCAAATGGGGTCATGAAGGGTAGGACATGATTGAAATGACTGAACTAAATCTCATAAGCAACTCCCTGGGTAACAAGCCGTGCCCCCCCCAAGCTTCTTACTTGTATACATACTCATATAGTTATTTAATGTGCAGATTGTTAGTGAGTTAACTCAAGGATATAAATTAGTATTTGCAAAAGGCAAGAAGGATCTACAAAGATATTGTTGAAGGAAGTAGATGGACTGAAATGAGGGCAACTTCTTGGGATCAGTGATAGCAAGAGGAAAAGCAATAACCTTCCCTCCTAGATTGAAAGGAGAGAGAATATCTATCAGATATTTTCAGTCAGCATGGAGGAGAGGAGTGAGATTTCCAGTTTCAAGAAGGTATTTTTTTCTTCTTCATTCCAAACTTCAATCTCTTGTTCCTTACAAAACAATTTAGTAACTTCATTTTTTGTCTAGACATGTGATTTAGCAGGAATAGAGGGCTCACTCTCTCAATATAGATCAATTCTCTTGTAACTTAAGCTCTTAGTAGTTGTCTCAGGATAATGAGAGTTTTAATGACTTGCCTAGGGTCACACATCCAGTATATGTGTGAGAAAGGACTTGAACTAAGGGCTACCTGACCCTTACCTGGATCTTTATCCCCTATGTCATACTGTCTCTCAATCTGATAAGCATAATTAACAGTTAATGCTTACAAGTGAGAGAGGCCTCAAATGAAACAAAATATTACTTTTTATATCTCTTTTGCCTAACTTAAAACCACACATAGAAAGAAACAATGATGAATAAAAGAAAGATGCAAAGGTTTGGAGTCAGAATCCTTCACTTCCTATATTTTTGACATTTTTGAATCTCAGTTTCCCCATTAGAAAAGTGAGGGTGATTATATTTGTATTACCTTTAGTGCAATGTTGTTTTGGATATCATTTAATCAGTATGTATTATTTACATGAATACTCAAATGCCACTAATCCTAGGTAAAAGAAAAGTACTTGATATACAACATGGAACATAGTGATTAGGAGACCCAATCAACCACAAATATATTTCAGTCTAGAGTATCAAATAGAACCAGAGATATTACCATTCTTTCCCAGATTTTTTGCTCAAACTGGACATAAGCTTAAACAACTGCTTTTGCACAGCTGGTGGGAGGCAGGTAGCTGTCAACTCCAAAATTTTTATATAGTATTTTAATTCTGTAGTAGAAAAAGATTTGGAACAGGAATGGGGGCACAGTGTACCAGAGAATTGCCCAAATCCCTTTTTTCACTTTAAGTTCTACAGGTCTGTTTTGGTCCCTGTGAAAAAAGATGGTAAGCACAAGCCATTCTCCTAGTGATTCAAGGTAGTGCAGATACATCCTGCTAACAAGTCTTTATTCTGCTAAATTTTGCTGTGTTTGCTCACATGCAGGCGGGAGATGTAGTTTAATAAATGTTGTGGAGGACAAGAATGAGAACATTCTTACCTTCTGGATGAAAAACCATTTAGGAAACCGCTAGGGTGACAAATTGTCCTAAAAGAAATCGATGTCTGATGTGTACCTTGGTATCTAATGAAGATCCCTGCTGTGGGCTTGCAGCCAGGAGTTTGGCTGAACACCCCCCTCATTGCGTGGTCAGCATCCTGGGAGGTCTTATTGGCCTTTGCCCTCCTTCTTCCAGGCCCTTTATAATAAGAGGGTCAGTAGTGCTTTGGGTTAAGCTATTGTGGGCTAACCTAGGAACCTACTCAAAATTTAGAACATTTTTTTCCATGAGAAAATGTGTTTTAAGTTTCCACACAACTGACTTACAGATGAACTTTTGGAACAAAAAAAAATATCATTCCTAAATTGGGAACTGCCTATAATACAATTTTAAGATAATCACATAAAAGAAGGAATATTTGGTGTGAAAATTATAAGGACAGATGCACAATCAATTGGGAAACAGGATAATGGTGCAAAGAAGAAGTTTTGAAGAAACTGGGCATTTCTAAAAGCTGCCAGACTCATTATTTGGACAAGAATGGAACCTTTTAAGGAGAATATTCTCCCAGAGTAGCCTGTGTCCCCATACAGAGGCTTCTGGTTTGGGATGCCAGATAGAAATCTAGGATACTAAATGGCCATTGTGTAGATGTGACAACATCCTGCCTTTCAACTGTTTCTTACTTTTTCAGATGAGTAACATAGCTTTCAAAGAATTTGTAAGCAACTGGCATGAAAATAGTAAAGATTAGAGAGAATGATTTGAGACAATGAAATCTTTAACAAGTAGGATCTATATCCACAGAGACAAACACAATGTTAGTAGAGTCTGAATGAGGGAAAGCCCTTTGTTGAAATAGAAAAAGGTCATTGACATTTTGCTCTAGGTTAAGCTATGAAATCTATATTAGCAAATGAGTTGCCATCATGAGAACAAACTGATAAACAGAGAACTAAACATTTTTATAAAGCAGGGGTTCTTAACTTTTTTGCATGTCAAGGATCCCTTGGGAAATCTGATAAAACTTATGGAACCCTTCTCAGAATAATGTTTTTAAACTTATAAGATAAAATACATAGGATCAAAGGTAAACCAATCATATTGAAATGCAGCTATCAAAATATCTATTTTTAAGTCTATCTACAGCAGGTTAAGAACTGCCGATGTAGACAATCCTATAAGATCAACATTAGAAAGGACCTTGAATTTCATTTCATCTAACCCTTGAGTTTTACAGATATAGATGCTGAAGTTCAGGCAAGTGACCTCACTTTCCTGAAGCAAGATAGTAAGGGAGCTAAAAGCCAATTTCCTTTTTTCTTCTTACATGCTGGTCTATTCTCATATGCCACTTAGTATAAGAGAATATAGATTTTATTTGCTAAAGAGAATATAAGGATCCTGTTGGCCTTTACTCTGGCCCTTCTAGAACCAAGATTCTACAATGTTTAACAGAAAACTAAAACACAGTATGAGGACACTTAACTTCAATTATAAAATTTGATTCAAATAGATGCTAACTTTCAGATTTAATTAACAAAGATATATCTATTAAGTAATCTGTTTTCTTTAGTTGGACTAACGAGAGTATATAAAGTTCATTTTTATATGGTAACTAAATCTTCATTTGATTCCAACACAAAAACTTATTTTGAAAAATGCATGTTTTAAACACTCATATTTAATAATTACAGATAGTGTTTGTCTAGCACCTACTATACTCCTGGCATAATAGTGCTTTATAAATATTGACTCATTTGAGCTTCATGACAATCCAGTGAGGGAGGTGCTATTATTATACCCAGTTTATTATTGTTGAGAAAATTAAAGCAGGGGAGGTTTAAATGACTTGCTCAGAGTTATACAGCTAATAGTAAAGCTAGACTTCTTCTATCCATTGTTTTACCTACGTGCCTACAATGCTATCCCGACTAACTCAGAAAGAAACTCCCAAAGCATTATAGGAGTGGGTTTGTGTATTTGTGTGTGTGTGTGTGTGTGTGTGTGTGTGTGTGTGTGTGTATGTGTTTATTCTCTATATTGATGAAATCACGAGTCCAATTTTCATCCCCATATATATATCTTTGAATTCCATTCCATTAGTTTGAACCCCTCATATATTCTTTTCATTCAGAAGAATATGCTACCCTAACTTTTCTTCAGTTACTAACATTTCTCCAATGCAAAGAGGATGATTTATCTCTGGCTGGTCAAAACTGCTGCACTACCAGAGAGTATTTGCTGAGCATCGACCACATGATAAGTGATGCAACCATACAGTAGTAATTATTGTACAGAATAGAAACTGTCTGTGCAATGCCCAAAAATCCAGATAGAGATTTTGCTCAAGTTAAGGATGTTAAAAGGAGGCCACATTTAAAAAGTGATGTAATGGAAGTAGCATTGGAATCAAATACTCTGGGTCCAAGCACTAAAATTTACAATCTGTGTGACATTGCATCGATTCACTGAAACCCCATTTGGCTTCAAGTTCCTCCTCCATGAAGAGGTACTTTGTAAAGTAGTTTATATATATATATATATATATGTATATGTATATGTATATGTATATGTATATACACACACACTGTGTATGTAAATGTATTGTTATCATCATCAAATGAGATTATGTATATAAAACTTTTTTTTCTGATTACAAAGAATACATGTATCGCTTAATGTACCATATAAAATATTGATGACTTTAGAGAAGAAAACTGAAGCCCTGTGAGGTTATGACTTGCCCAAGATCATTTAAGTAAAAAAAATTAAGATTTGAACTCAAATATTGTGACTTTGAAACCAGTATTTTCTCCCCTGTGTGATTCTATCTCCTCCTCCCCAGCATAAAGCCTCAGAGGTAATCTAGTCCAACCTATATTGAGATGGGAATCTCTAGATAACATCTCTGTCAAAGCAATTACCTTACCTTTACTTGACAGTTTCAGTGATGGAGAATTCACTATGCCCCTGTGGGAGCTTATTCAGGTCTTTTCCCCTCCACATTTACTTATTGTATTTTTAATTAATGGAATAAAACAAGCATTTCCATAACATAGTATACTAAAAAGATGATTGAATATGAAAATGCAAGACTTCTGTGTACAACTTGATATTCCTTTAAACATGTGATAAAGTTACCATGTAAATTTTAGCTTTTATCTTTTGTTTTCTTTCACTCCATGTTAGAGATGATTATAATTAGATACACATATGTATATATAATATATATGTAAAATTATTTTGTACATACTTTTATTTATCAATTTTTTCTTTGGTTGAAGACAGCATCTTTCTTCTTATGTCCATCGTAGTTAATTTAAATATTTATGACACCCAAAATGACTTATTTGTTCAAAATTGTTCTTAAAAACAGTAGTGTTTTTATTGTAAACAATGTTCTCTTGGTTCTAATTGTTGGAAATGGTTATTTAGCTTGACGTATTTTGCCCTTTCAAACAAATCTTTCAATTTCTACAGTTCTGTGAGTCTGTTATATCTTCAATAGTGGTTTTCTCTCTTTGTAAAGATGCCCTTGTAGAAATCTAAAGTATATCCTGTCATACATCTTCTATAGAACATCTGTTAGGCTGTCTACCAGACTGAAGGTTGACAGAACCATTGTGCTGATCTCATAGCTGTGACTGTGAAACCTAGAGAGTATACCAGCACTGTGCCAGAAAATTGAACTGCTTCCATTTGAATTCTCTTAGGAAGATTCTGAAGCTTACCAGGAAATATAAGATAATAGATGCTAAGGTGCTTTCTTGAGCAAATTGACAAGTATTTAAACTCTTTTGTAGAGAGTAAAATTCAGATAGGCTGATCTTGTAGCGTAAATGACAAATAAACATTTATTAAGGAAAACACACAAAGCAAGTGCTTACATGAAGATCAGAAGAAGTGATATAAGATTTCTTTAAAGAACTTTAGTTTCAATTGTGAGTCATGGGGGACACTAGATCACCCAGTGTGGCAAGTTCACATTAAAGAAGATGCTATACTCTATTAGGAAAGAAGGATTGCAATAACTCAAAAGAAACGTTATGTGCAAATCTGGAAATATCTCTGTTCCAAATGTTCAAATAGACTATTTGTGTTTGACCTCTGGCCTTCCAAGCTTATTTTGGATTGATCAGCCATGATCATGTACCTTGAACCTGATATTGTGATGCTTTTGTTCCTCTTGAAGTATAAAGGACACACCACAGCAACAATGATGATGACAACAACATCAAAGCGCTTACTTCTTGGATTACACTCAAAGGTCAAAGCATTTCATGGCTGTGAGTGCAGTACATGGGTTCTCCCACTGTTATATTCTGCTCTTACCAAAATACTCAGCCACCTCCTCTATTCATTATATAAGTCCCTTCTGGCAGTCTTTAAGTCAGTTATAGCTTACTTAAACCTATCATATATTTTTTCATTTTTTTTTCATTTTTCTTTGAAATATCTGTAACTTTGAGTCTCCTGATATCCTGGTGCACCATGGATTTGCTGTTTCCTTACTTAGTTCAATCCATGGAATATAATAGATACTTAATAAATGCGTATTGACTGACTATTCAGTTTTGGATCATCTGTAGCACCTGTTCAGATAGACTGCTAAGTCTAATTCAAGGCACTAACTATATAGATATTCCATAATTTGCACAATTTTCCGTACATATAATTTTTCCTATGAGTTTTTCCAAGCTGACCTCCAGATCTGATGTCTGATGTGTTAGTTATTCACAGGCCAAATAAGGAAGCTACACTTATTAAATCTCATGAGGAAAAAAACTGATTTCCTTCCCATTTCCTTCATTTTCTTTCCCTCTTCAATTCCTTGGTGAAACACACTTTGTGTTTTTATTTAATCATTTTTTCAGCCATAACTAACTCATTCTGACCTATTGTTGGGTTTTTTTTGGCAAATATATTGCAATAGTTTGCCAATTCTTTCTTCAATTCATTGTGTAGATTAAGAAACTGAGACAAAAGTGATTAAATGAGTTGGCTGGGATCACATACCTAATAAATGTCTGAGTCCAGCTTTGAACTCAGGTCTTCCTGATTCCAGAGCTGACATTCTATTCACCCCACCACCTAGTTGCTTTATGCTAAGGACAGAAAACTTTACCACTCAGACTGTTATGGGGGGGAAATTGTGCAACATTCTATTCTAACCTCTTTCTCTCTCCATGTCAATGACTTCACACTTTGCTTGAGTTGCAGAAGATGATCTCCAAAAAATATCAGATAATGACCTACTATATATATATATATGTATATATATATATATATATATATATATATATATATATATATATATACATATATATATATATATATTTATATACAAGAATGGATAACCATACTTGAATCTGAAATTAGAATATAATTATTTTTATAATCCAGTCATTTAAAGGCTGGCTCTGATTTAAAACTTTTTGTCCTCCCCTCCTTGCCTTTTAATAGAGCTTACTTTTCTAGATTGGAGAAGCCCTAGCTTGGAGTCAGAAGTCCTTGACACCAGTCTTACTTCCAACACTAGTGGTCCCATGGGAAAGACTTGTATTCTGATTCTATCGCTATCACTTATTATTTGTATGATTTTGAGGAATATACTTAACTTCTCTAAGCTTCAGTTAATCCAACTGAAAAAAATAAGAGGGTTATCTCACATGATCTTTAATGTCTTTGACAGTTATAAATCTAGGATCATCCTATGACCTTCCAAAGGTCATTTCTTTTCTTTGGGCCCAAATTATCTGGTCTGTACAATAAAGATTTTTAACTGGTTTATTTCAAATTTTGCTTTCAGCAACAAATCTATGATCCTACTAACTGGTTTTGAGACCTTAGGGGAATTGCTTCCCATCTTTTAGCCTCCCTTTATTCACCTGTAAGATGAGGGGATTGAACTGGATAGTTTCTAAGGGGTCTTCCAACTAGAAATCCTGTGATCTGTTTTACCACTGCACGTATTTGGGATTTTTAGCCTATATTGATCTTTTCAAAGTCACACATCTTGTATCGCATGTGATCCTTGAGCAGTCTTTTGTTCTCCCACACACATTCCCTATGTTGTTTTCTAAGCTCCTTTATTGTGACTCCCAAGCCTGCCCCTGTTACACACCCTTCCCCCTCCCCACGGGCTTTGCCTCCTATATAGTTGTTTAAAGCTTATTCACTGAAGCTGTCTTACTACTGCAATTTCTCCCTCTGCTCTCTCCCCCTTGTACAGCTCCTGTGGGAACACAGTAGGGGAAAAGATCTCTTCGAAAGACCAAGGCTCCCTTAATACTCCCTCAATTAACATCTAAGAGCCTAATGAAGACAATTCAGTCTTAGTCCTAAGAAGGCCATTTATTGTGGAGGGACTGGGGGCCAGTATGGGGTTAGGAAGTGAGCTTGACTGATAATCCCCCCTCAGAATTGTGTATAATTTACTTAAAGACTGAACAGGCCATAGCCTAGGTGTTTTTTGCTCTTTGCTCATTTTTTCAAATATACCAGCCATAGACAATCCAGCCATTATTTTACTCATAAGTCACGTCATGTAAGGCAGCTTTGCTATATGCAACATCACATTATAGTTGAACACATTTTTTTTTTGGTGGAATAGATCTGATAAATATGGATGAAGGCTCATGGCACCACATGGAAACTAGGATTGTAAAGTACAACATTCTGTTCCTGCCCCGTGGTCTTGGGGACAGTTCCAAGATGTATTTCAAAAAGGAGTAGGATACAGTGGATTAACTGATGGCATTAAAATGAAAGGAGAGGGATTCAGATCCTAGCTCCAATTATTGCTTACATGACACTCAAACCCTTTGGTCTTAGTTTCTTTATCTGTGAATTATGGGAGCTGAATAATATAATTTCTGAAGATCCTCCTCGCTTTTGTTCTATGATCCTATGCTTCTAAGTGCTTCCACATTCTCTTAGTATTAAATTTGAAGTGACCTGCATATGTGCTCTCTGATTTAACACAAATTCCCAAAAGATTATCTAGACATGAATAGCTTATGAAAATCCAAATTGAAATAAAATTAAAATATTAAGTGAGGCTTTAGCAGATTCATAAATAATCCTGAGATTGGTCAGTCAAATATTATATATTCATTGTGTATTATATTTCGTATTATAAAGATAATGCCTGTCATTGAACATGTCAATTAAATATAAATGTAACATGTTCTAAATATAACATGCATCACAGAACACAAATAAACAGAATACTTTTTTTTAAATTTTTTTATTATATATATATATTTTTATAATATTATCCCTTGTATTCATTTTTCCAAATTACCCCCCCTCCCTCTATTCCCTCCCCCCGATGACAGGCAATCCCATACATTTTACATGTGTTACAATATAGTCTAGGTACAATACATGTGTGTGAATATCATTTTCTTGTTGCACAATAAACATTAGAATCCGAAGGTACATGCAACCTGGGCAGACAGATATTAGTGCTAACAATTTACATTCCCCTCCCAGTGTTTCTTCTCTGGGTGTATCTACCTCTGTCCATCATTGATCAACTGGAAGTGAGTTGGATCTTCTTTATGTTGAAGATTTCCACTTCCATCAGAATACATCCTCATACAGCATTGTTGTTGAAGTGTACAGTGATCTTCTGGTTCTGCTCATTTCACTCAGCATCAGTTGATTTAAGTCTCTCCAGGCCTCTCTGTATTCCTCCTGATGATCATTTCTTACAGAGCAATAATATTCCATAACCTTCATATACCACAATTTACCCAACCATTCTCCAACTGATGGACATCCATTCATCTTCCAGTTTCTAGCTACAACAAAAAGAGCTGCCACAAACATTTTGGCACATATATGTCTCTTTCCGCTCTTTAGTATTTCTTTGGGATATAATCCCAGTAGTAGCGCTGCTGGGTCAAAGGGTACGCACAGTTTGATAACTTTTTGGGCATAATTCCAGATTGCTCTCCAGAATGGCTGGATTCTTTCGCAACTCCACCAGCAATGTATCAGTGTCCCAATTTCCCCACATCCCCTCCAACATTTATCATTATTTGTTCCTGTCATCTTAGCCAATCTGACAGGTGTGTAGTGGTATCTCAGAGTGGTCTTAATTTGCATTTCTCTGATCAGTAGTGATTTGGAACACTCTTTCATGTGAGTGGATATAGTTTCAATTTCTTCCTCTGAGAATTGTCTTAAACAGAATACTTTTAATAGTGTTTTATATAGATGGCAGTGTGCATGCTGAAAGTCTCCAGCCAACCAAGATTTCATGTCTACAATGAGTAAGAATTTGTGTTAAAATGCAGGTGAAGCAAAAAAGAGGTTTAAACTGGAGTCAGCCTTTAAATTATTAGGTAGCTAGATAGCAAAGTAGGTAGAGTGCCAGGTCTACAGTCAGCAAATCACTTTTTTTTTTCCTGAGTCCAAATCCTGCCTCAGATATTTACTAGCTATGTGATCCAGATTTAACTCTGTTTGCCTCAGTTTCCTCATCTGGCAAAATGAGCTGGAGAAGAAAATGGCAAAACACTCCAGTATCTTTGCCAAGAAAATCTCAAATGGTGAAGTATCACACATGACTCAACCACAACAACTTTAATTTCAATACCTTCTCAACAAATATATTGCCAATATAGTCATTAATTTACATAACTCCTTTCAGGAAAAGGTAAATAAAAATTGATCTAATCCTTTAAGAATCTACTTATTAATTGCTTAATGAGTAAGAATTACTGATGATAACATAAGACATTACCCCCACTAAGTTTTTCATTTATAGAAAGAAATATCTTGAAGATTATTTAAAATGTCATGCAGCAGGAGGTTTCCCACTCCTATTTTCATAATCTCATTAAAATTTTATAAAATTAGCATAGCCTTAGAAATAAGGAAATATGCAGTCATATGCTGCCATTCTCATGCCCACTCCTATAGTGTCAGATATTGACCAATATTTGAATATTGGGAAATTATTCACAGAAAGCAACAAATTAAGGACTTCTGATTTTTATTTTTAGTATAAAGAATAGTGAAAAAAGAGGAACAAAGAAAAGAAAGCTTAAATATAATAAGATATTTTTAAATGGCAAATATGAATAAGACTACCATGGAGTAAAGTTGATATACACAATAGAATATGCTGAAAAATAATAAAATTATTCTCCAAATTAAACTTAATTTTCTAGATAATATTGTGGCTGCTACTCATGAGTGATGTGCTAATGGGCATATAGGTCATATTGAAAAGTTTAGCACAAACAAGAAAATTGGATTTACACACATATATTATATCTAGGTTACACTATAACACATGTAAAATGTATGGGATTGCCTGTCATCTAGGGAAGGGAGTAGAGGGAGGGAGGGGAAAATCTGGAAAAATGAATACAAGGGATAATGTTATAAAAAATTACTCATACATATATATTGTCAAAAATTTATAATTATAAAATTAATTAAAAATAAATAGATAGATAGATAAATAAATAAAATTGATATAACTCACTTCATAGACAAATTAGACCTGAAAGGATTTACTAGCCAAAATTTACAGTTGACAGTGTTCTTACACACAGTGGAATTATGAATAAATGATGAACAAAAAAAAAAGAAAAGTTTAGCACATATTGGAATCCTAAAATTTCAGAGATGGGAGCGATCTTAGTGACTAATTGGCCAACCCCCTTCTTTTACAAATGATAAAATTAATTGTTTGTTCAGGGGCCAAACAGAGAAGTGATGGTAAAGTTGGGATTGGGAACTCCACCTCCAGCATCTATTAATTACAGTGTTTTAAAAGCAAGTTGATTAACTATTCTACATTTTCTCTTTTGGCAAATTATATTACTAATTGCAAATTATATAGAATTATAGTTTGTATCACCATGTATCATCTTATTTGATCCCCATAATAACCCAATAAAATAGGAACTATGAGTATCACTGTACCTATTTTACAGATGAGGAAAAAAAATAAGAAGGAAAGATTGGCCTATCATCACATATTCAATAAATAGCAAAGACAGAAATTGAATTGAGATCTTGATTTCAATTATAGTACCCTATCCACTATGTCACTCTGCCTTTTTAAATAAGTAGTTTAAGGTCATCTAGAAAGCAAACTAAACTCAGTGATTAGTGTACTTCCTAAAGCCTCCTAAACAGTTCCTACTTCTTTTCTCTCCTCCCCACCAAGAGTGAAAATGATTTTTCCCTTCTCAACATTTCTCATACCATTTTTTGTGTGGACCTCTCTTTTCTCCTTAGTAATATTCCTCTTCCTTATATCACAACTATCTGTCTCTATGATTTAACCTATTCAGTTGCAAATTCCTTGAAAGCAAGACTGATGTCTACCTTCATATTCCAAGTGTGCAACTCAGTGTTTTGTATACAGTAATAGGCATTTCATAATTATTTGATGAATTGAATTTTCAAGAAAATCTATCTGTTAGCTAAATAAACATAGAAAGTACATACTAAATATACTCTAATGCCCCACTGTGGAATGGAAGTGACCCTAATTCCTTGAAGTCTATGAGTGAGGACAGACAAATCCCAGTAGACTGGAAAGCCTTCAGGTAAGGGCCCTGTGGTGGATAAGATGTTATCCAATGCTAGCCAAGTCCAAAATCAGTCATCTTCAGGGATACCAGAAAGTGATGAGTCTTTAGGAATAATAAGTTTCAAAGACCATCTAGTAATTTATAGAAGTAATAATTTATATGATCTATCCTAATAAAGAGACTACACATATTGGGGAACTGATTTATTCTTAAAATACTGATTTAAGTATTTGCTATCCAAGACCTTTCATTTTAATTTTCTGCAGATAACCCAAATAGCAATATAACAGAATATCTCTTCTTTTTAAAATCTTTGACTCACTATGAGTAGCCAATAGCCACATGGCAAGACAGGACAGATATAAAGGTGAGCTAGAACAAATGTTGAGCCAAAAGAGAAAGAAGAGTAAAAAAAGAGGAGAGGAATATGATGAAAAGAAAGAAGAGAAAAGAGAACAAAGAAAATAATAAGGTATACCACATATTCAGAATATTGAAATAATTTGATATCACAATAACAGAAGGAGTCATGCTAATTTGTTTTTTTTGCCATGGATCCTTGGGTTCCTGAAATGTTTGTGGGTATCCATTGACATTTATTTTCTACAGAAAGTCAAATGATGCCTCAATATTGGGATCTTTGCTTAATGCTCCCATTTTCATTCTCCTTCACTTTTTTTGAATAGGGAGGAAGCAATAATAAGTATGCCTGAGAACTTCCAATAAAAATTTCATAAATTTAGAGTCGGAAATGAATTTAGAAGCAATCTAACTGAAATGTTTCACCTTAAAAATGAGGAAAGAAATCTAGAGAGTTTCAGTGAGTCATTCCCCTCATTACATATATATATATATATATATATATATATATATATATATATATATATATATATATATATATACACACACACATACACACATTTATTAAGGGAAATCCCACTTTTATCTCTGACAAAGTAAAGTCTACTCTATGTCAGTTACTTTATTCTATCTATTCATCAAAAGACTAGTTTTTGGTTTTGGTTTTTCATGAAGAAAGTTTTTGCATTTATTTTCCCCTGATACTAAAGGCATAGATATTTTTCATCATTATCTTTTCATTTTTCTTTGTTGTAGTGATTATGTGTCATTATAGGCTCCCAAATGCCAATTGAACTAAATTGGTTAAAAAATAATCATTACTTCTGCAGCATTTTCAAATAAGTGATCATATAATCTTTTTCTGGGAAGACTTTCAGTGACCAGGTGGAAGATGGGATGGAAAATCATTAATATAGAACGATGGTTTGAATTTCAAATCAATTGGTTTGAAACACAGAGTATCTGAGGGATTAATGGACAATAAATATGAAAGGATAAGAAGTGTCTAAATTTTGACATTAAATAAATATGATCATTTAATTAAATTATGGCATTAAATTAAATTAAAGAGAATTTTGTATTTTATCTTAAAACCAGAAATGCCACTACTATTTCCAAAGATGATTAGGGAAAAAAGTGAAAAGAACCGAATATGCTCTAAAATGTTTATAACAGCTTTCTTTTTGGTGACAAAGAACTGGAAAATTTAGGGATGCTCATCAACTGAGGAATGACTGAACAAGTTGTAATTTGTGATTTTGATGGAATAATACTATGATATAAGAAATGATGAACTCAATGATCTTAGAAAAACATTGATAGATTTCCACAAATCAATGAAAAGCAAAATGAGCAGAAAAAGAAAACGTCCTACATAGTAACAACAATATTGTTTTAAAAACAACTTTAAGTAAGTAACTCATATATAATAATTATGTATAAAATTACTTAACATATATGTGTGTGTAGTGTGTGTGTGTGTGTGTGTGTGTGTGTGTGTGTGTGTGTCTTAAGGTCATCCCTCATGGAGGAAAATAGAAAAACTTACATGATAATTTTATAATGTATATAAAAGGAATAGCCAGTTGTACATAATATATTTGCAGCTTCATATACAATCATCTTTTCATTGTATTATATTATGGAAATGAAAATTTAAAATTAAATTTAAAAAAATTTAAATTTATAGGTAAAACACTAAGAGCTACTTCTTGAATATTAGAGTGATGCAGTCATAGCTTTTGTTTGAGGAATATTGATTTAGGGGCTATGTGGAAGATATTTTGGAGAAGAGAATGGTTAAAATATAGGAACTTGATTGAGGAAAGCTATTGCAATAGTCTAGGCAAAGCCAATGGAGTAGGTAGAGGGAAGCTGATGTGAGTGATCATATAGAGGTAGCATTAACAAGTTTTGGCAACAGAATAGATATAGGTGAGGAGTGAAGGTCCCAGAACATCCAGGATGGCAAAGGAAAGTGATGAGGTGAGAAAAGGTTAGGAGATTAAAATAGGCTCAGTCTGGGACATGCTGAACATTGAGATGCCTTTTGGATAGTGTTTAGAAAGGAATTAATGATTCAGGAGTAGAGTTTAGGAGAAAATTGAGTGCTAGATATTTAATTAAGGAATCATTTATAAAGAGATAACAATTGAAAGAAATAATTCTATGACTTTTATGAGAGGATTTGATCTTGTACTGTATTGTTTTAATCATGTTTCCTATGTTAGACATAATGTGGTCTTTTGTAATAATAATGATAATGACAATGCTATAGCATTTATATGGCACCTCAAGTTTTATAAAGTGATTCAAAACTTCACAATTTTAGGGTTTAGCTTCATTTTAACTTGACAACAATCCTGCAATTTAGGTGCTACCTTATCAAATTTTAAAGATGAGAAAAGTCTAATAAAAATTAAGTGACTTCAAACCATTCTCCAAATGATAAATGGTCAAAGGATATGAACAGACAATTCTCAGATGATGACATTGAAACTATATCCACTCATATGAAAGAGTGTTCCAAATCACTACTGATCAGAGAAATGCAAATTAAGACAACTCTGAGATACCACTACACACCTGTCAGATTGGCTAAGATGACAGGAACAAATAACGATGAATGTTGGAGGGGCTGTGGGAAAACAGGTACACTGATGCATTGTTGGTGGAGTTGTGAAAGAATCCAACAATCCTGCAGAGCAATCTGGAATTATGCCCCAAAAGTTATCAAACTGTGCATACCCTTTGACCCAGCAGTGCTACTACTGGGCTTATATCCCAAGGAAATACTAAAGAAGGGAAAGGGACCTGTATGTGCCAAAATGTTTGTGGCAGCTCTTTTTGTTGTAGCTAGAAACTGGAAGATGAATGGATGCCCATCAATTGGAGAATGGTTGGGTAAACCATGGTATATGAAGGTTATGGAATATTATTGTTCTGTAAGAAATGACCAGCAGCACGAATACAGAGAGGGTTGGAGAGACTTACATCAACTGATGCTGAGTGAAATGAGCAGAACCAGAAGATCACTGTACACTTCAACAATGATACTGTATGAGGATGTATTCTGATGGAAGTGGAAATCATTAACATAGAGAAGATTCAACTCACTTCCAGTTGATCAATGATGGACAGAAACAACTACACCCAGAGAAGGAACACTGGGAAGTGAATGTAAATTGTTAGCACTACTGTCTATCTACCCAGGTTACTTATACCTTAGGAATCCAATATTTAATATGCAACAAGAAAGTTGGATTTACACACATATATTGTATCTAGGTTATACTGTAACACATGTAAAATGTATGAGATTGCCTGTCATCTAGGAGAGGGAGTAAAGGGAGGGAGAGGAAAAGTTGGAGAAATGAATACAAGGGATAATGTTATAAAAAATTACTCATGTAAAAAAAAATTAAGTGATTTGCCCAGGGTCACAATGCTAATAAACGTTTGACAAAATATTTAAAATCAGTTTTAGGTCCAATGCTCTCTCATTGCAACATTACCATAAATATTTAAATATCCCACTCCCAAAGTTCTCCCATTTTAAATCTTGTGCATGGAGAGACAGTTTTAACTTTTATATAGTCTTTACCTTCAAAAGTTTCTGCTTCTCTAATTCATCACACTGATAAATTATAGCACCAATTTCATTCCCAGTCAATATAAGATGGTACATGAGCTCTGGTGACTTCTCTTACTTTCTCTATTTTTCATTATATATCATTTACTATGGCCAGTTATATTTCTCTTTCCATGTCATCGCCTATGTTACACCATCATGTGAATAAGCCTTAGAAGAGTTGATACCAAGGAGCAAATGAGAACTGATTAGTCACCCGATTTAGGGAGAGAAAAAGAAATTGAATAGATTTCAGAAAATAATAAATGGGTAGTGAGAAATCTTTTACAAGTAATTCCTGTGAAATATCCTGGTAATATGATAGTAATTTTTGTTAAATGACTGGGGATCTTAAAGTAATGTATGGAAACCGTCTCAGCTATCAGCCATATGCACTGATTTAAAAGACATTATTAAAACTTTTTTTTTCCTTCAGAATAAATGAGGGTTAAAACCAAGCTAGATCAATCTTGATGGTCATTCAATCAAGTTTGATCTTAGCATTGTGAATATAGGCTTAAGAAAGGTAAATTATTATAAGATTATAGAGCTTTTATTCCTTCTTAAATAGTTAACAAACATTAGCTAATTAATCTTGCTCATCCATCTGAAATGGGAATGTATTGCTTGATAGAGTTTGTTTCAGTTTTTTATACCTGTTATAGGCAGATTCTATGATATTATATGTAGGAATACAAGCTGGAGAAATAGTCTTGCTTGCATCTGAGAAATGATATCCTTATTAATTCTACATCTTTCCAATGGCAATGGACTTATCTAGAATAAACAAGGTGATTTCCTCAAAGGTGATTTCACTGAAATGCCTTTGGCCTGCTTCTCACAAGAGAAAGTGGAGCAAGACAGTCATTTAGGGGAAAAGTTCTTTACCTCTAGACCAACAACTTTGAAAAAAAAAGTGTTGATAACTGAATTCTAGAATAATTAGCTTCTATCGTAAATCTATGTATTTCATGTTTGGCATTTTAAAATATTATTGTAAAAAGAGGTTCGTGGGCTTTACCAGACAACTAGAGGGAATGCAGACACTGAGAAAATTCACCTTAAGCTGAATGAGAAGAGGCTATTTGCTGGTTCCCCATCTGCCACACTCCAATTGATACTTTTCTTTCAGGAAAAAAAAAATAGACAGGTTTCAGCTTACGTGTGAATCTAGTTTCTGTGTTCCTTACTGAGTATAAGCAAAAAACCCCAATTCTTTCCATTTGTAGAAAGCTAGGCACATTTGTGAAGGCAAGACTTCCAATAATGAAGTAAGGAAATCTGAGGGAGGGGGACTGTTCTGAAGTCACAGCTTCTGGATTCAAATGCTAGTTCTGTGATTTAGATTTGGGTACTTGAGCTTGCTTGGTCTCAAACTCTCCCCCTATAAAATGAAGATGTGGGCTTAAATGGTTTCAATGTTCCTTACATCTATAAATTCCATGATTTGTGCCTGTTTGCCCATGAGAGCTTGGCAGTTGGGCTTAAATTCATATCTTTTCTACATAGAAAGTCTCAGGGAACTTTTTTTAGTGAGAAAACCACTGTGTGACTCTACTTCTTTCAGGGGTCTTAAACTATGGTCCACCGGCCAGATGCTGCCTGCCAAAGATGTTTTTGCAGCCCGCAGGGTTATGCCAAATGGGGTGAGGGGCGGAGACAGAGTGTGTGTTTTTGTTTTTACTCTAGTCTGGCCCTCCCACAGTCTGAGGGACAGTGAACTGGCCCCTTATTTAAAAAGTTTGAGGACCACTAAGTTGGGGTTTGGGAATAGGGATTTTTTTTTTTTTTGGTAAATGTAACTATTAGCTCATCTCCCAACTTGATCTATTATCATTAGACCTAAGAATTACTTTTCTTGGTCTATTATGGGTAGTTAGACTGATGAACTCACTAAGTTAATGAAATTTTCTCCATTTGAACTGTGTCAACTTTTCCAGATTAGCTATGCTATCTGCCACCTGTTGCTTCTTGAAGAGTTGACTCACCTGGGTGTATGCTCACCTCATAAAGGTCTGTTTTTATTTCTTCCTTCCTTCCTTCCTTCTTTTCTAAAGACAATTATGGTTAAGTGATTTGCCTAAGGTAATACAGATTAAAAGTGTCAGTGTCGGAAGCCAGATTTGAATTCAGGTCCACCTGACACCTGGGCTAGTATTCTATCTGCTGCACCATCAAGCTGCCCCTTGTCTGATTTTTATCAGGACAAAAAGAGACCATGGCTTTAGTTCCTCCTTAGTGTTTAATTTGGGCATTCATTTTTCTCTCAATGACTTCACCCTGTTATGAAATAATTCTTGTTTTGTAAAATCAACAAGTCAAGTCAAATCAAGAAATATTGATTAACCTTGAAATATATTCCAGGTTCTACACTAAGTGTTGGGGATACAAGGAAAGGTAAAAAGTAATCCCTTACCTCAAGAACCCCACAGTTCAATGATATCAAACAAACACTATTTACAAATAAGTTACAGGCAGGATAAATTTGAGGTAATCAAAAGAAAAGGCACTAATATTAAGGATTAGGAAAGATTTCTTGCAAAAGGTGAAATTATATGAAAAAATGCAAATGAAGGTAATCTAGCTGTGCCAGACCTAAAACTATATCAGAAAGGAGTGGTCATTAAAACCATTTGGTACTGGCTAAGAAATAGAGTAGTCTATCAGTCGAATAGGTTAGATTCACAAAGACACAATTGTCAATGACTATAATAATGTAGTGTTTGATAAAGCCAAAGACACTAGCTTTTTTGGAAAACAAACAAACAAAAAAACCCAACCTAACTATTTGATAAAAATTGCTGGGAAAATTGTAAATTAGCATGGTAGAAACCAGGCATTGATTCACACCTTACACCCTACACCAAGATAAGGCCGAAATAGGTTCATGATTTAGACATAAGGAGTGATATTATAAGCAAATTAGAAGAACTAGAAATTAGAAAGATAATTAGAAATTAGAAAAAATTAGAAAGATAGCCTGCCTCTCAGAGGTAGAGGAGAAGGAAGGAATTTGTGGTCAAAGAAGACCACATCTGGTTTCTGTGTCCCTTACTGAGTACATACAAAAAACCCAATTCTTTCCATTTATAGAAAGCTATTATTATATTATAGATTTTATTATAGATATTATTATATTATAGAAAGCTATATAGTATAATGCACTCCAGTGCACTATAAAATACAAAATAGATAAGTTTGATTATAATAAGTTAAAAAAAGGTTATATACAAACAAAATCAATGCAGACAAGATTAGAAGGGAAGCAATAAAGTAGGAAAATATTTTAACCTTCAAAGGTTCTGATAAAGGCCTCATTTCTAAAATATATAGAAAACTGACTCAAATCTATAAGAATTCAAGCCATTCTCCAATTGATAAGTGGTCAAAGGGTATGAATAGACAATTTACAGATGAAGAATTTGAAACTATTTCTAGTCCTATGAAAATGTGCTCTAAATCACTATTGATTTATTGATCAGAGAAATTCAAATTAAGACAACTCTGAAATACCGCTACAATTGGTTCAAATTGACTAAAATGACAGGAAAATATAATGATGAATGTTGGAGGGGATTTGGCAAAATTGGGACATTAATACATTGTTGGTGGAATTGTGAAGTGATTCAACCATACTGGGGAGCAATTTGTAATTATGCCTAAAGGTTATCAAACTGCATATAACCTTTAATCCAGCTGTGTCTCTACTGGGCTTGTACAACAAAGAGATCATAAAGGAGGGAAAAGAACCCACATGTATAAAAATGTTTGTGGCAGCCCTTTTTTGTAGTGGCAAGAAACTGGAAACAGAGTGCATGCCCATCAGTTGGGGAATGGCTAAATAAGTTATGCAATATGAAAGTTAGGGAATATTATTGTTTTATAAGAAATGACCAGCAGGATGATTTCAGAGAAGCCTGGAGAGACATGAACTGAGGCTAAGTGAAGTGAGTAGAACCAGGAGATCATTGTACATGGCAACAATTAGACTATATGATGATCAAATCTGATGGACGTGGCTCTTTTCAATAATGATCTGATTCAGGTCAGTTCCAATTGTTCAGTAATGAAGAGAACCATCTACACCCAGAGAGGGAGGACTGTGGGAACTGAATGTGGATCACAAGATAGTATTTTCAACCTCGGGTTGTTGTTTGCTTGAATTTTGTTTTCTTTCTCGTTTTTTTTTTCCTTTTGGATATGATTTTTCTCATGTAGAATGATAATTGTGGAAATATGTAGAGAAGAAGTGGATATTTTTAAAATATATTGGATTACTTGCCAACTGTGGGGGGGGGAGATGTGAGAGGAAGAAAAGGAAAAAAAAATTTGGAACACAAGGTTTTGCAAGGGTGAATGTTGAAAAGTATCTATGTCTATGTTTTGAAAATAAGTTTTAATAATAAAAAATAAAAATGTGAGATTATATTTTATATTTGAAGAAAATCAGGAAAGTAGGAGGTAAAATGGAGGAAAGAGAAAATTACAGGCATGGGAGAGGATGGCCAATGACAAGACAGTGATTCAGTAGTATCTTTTGTGAGGAACAAACAATAAAACTAATGTTAATGGATTCCAGAGCACCTTATGAGGGGTAATATATGAGAATATTAGAAAAGCAGAAAATGGTCAGGTTATAGAAGAGTTTAAAAGCCAAATGGAAGATTTGATCCTGGGGGTGGAGTAGTAGGGAGCCACTACAATCTGTTGCATAGAGGAATGGTATGATCAGACCTGTAATTTAGGAAAATCTTAAGATTGCAAGGTAGATCAATAAGATTTGTCAACTAACTATATATGGGAGAAAACAAAGTGAGGGAAAAAAGGTGGACACCTAGGATTTGAACCTCTATAACTTGTATATTGAACTTTCAGACCTTAAGATGAAAGATTCCAAACTAAGAATGAAAATATTTTCGCTGAAGAAAAGGTAGGCTATTTTGAAACAAAACAAAACAGCCTTAACAGGCAGATTAAATCTCGAGATTAAATTCCGTCATTACTCCAAACTTCTTTATTCTTTCTCTTTTGAAAAAAAAATCCAGATTTTGATTTCCTTTCCTTTTCTATTCTGAGAATCTCATTGTTTGCATTTAGGGGTAAGTGATTTCTCTTGCTTTTCAGAGTATTGACACAATATTGTTTACCATCCAATGCCTAAAATTTTTAGTAGACTACAGATGCTTAGATTCCTTCTACACTTAAAAAGAAGTAAATTTTATCCAGGAGCCATTCAGTAACCATGGCATTTCTCCAGTTCATTGGAAAAGGACTCCCAATAGTATGGATAAGCCAACAGATCATGGATATGGAGAAAAAAAAAAGAAAAAAAAAGCAGGATAGACATAAATCCAGTTTAAATTAATTGGGTGTAATGGACACCAGAAAAGATATGGTAGATGTCACTTTTCATTGAGAGAGAAAGTGATAATGGACCATTGCTATAAGTTATCATCCTTCTGGTTGAATAGATTTTCCATCTTAAATGAAAAATACTCAGTAATGAGGTTAGGCATAAAATACTAAGGGGTGTGTGTGTGTGTGTGTGTGTGTGTGTGTGTGTGTGTGTGTGTATTATAGTGGTTGAAACTGATTGTGTGCAGGCTATCACGATTATCTTTATCTGGCCAAGGAAAATCTCTCTTCAGCAAAGAGATTATCTGGAATGAAATGCTTAGTTCCAGTAAAAATAATTTCTAAATATTCCTGGGCAAAAAATCAAAATATGCTTTTCAAATCTTTTGGGATTTTTATTCCTCCTAAATCAGAATCAACATTTTGAGACCTACAGCTTCATAAGGAAATAATCACATTAGTCAGCCTCTTGGCACTACATTGATCTTAATCTTTTGCTTTCATCAGTACATAGAGTTTCTCTCTTCCTTTAAGACGCAGCTGAGGCACTATCTTCTGCATGAAACCTTTCCTCCCAAGAACTAATGCCCCTCCTCCCAAACTACCTTGGATTTAATTACTTTGTCTATATTTTTAGTTATTTACTTTCTATTTCTGCTGCATATGTGTGTATGTATTTTTTTCCCTCCGTTACAATGTAAGATTCTTGCAACCAATGATCATTTCAATGTTTGTACTTGCATCTCCAGTGTGTACAGGGCCTGGCACATATTAGGTGTTTAACAAATTTTTGAATTCAGCAACAACATTAGCAAGTATGTATTGTGTTCGTTATGTAAAGGAATGGGCTTAGTGAAGTTGAAAACACAGTTGATTTGAGGCAAGGCAAACCGAGTTCAAATCCCACTTTTGCTACTTACTGGTTGTTTGATATTGGATAGGTCAAGTAACTTTTCTAAGCATCAATTAGAAAAGAGAGGAGAGGAAAAAAGAAGAGAGGAGAGGAAAGGAAAGAGGAAAGGAGAGAAGAAAGGGAAGGGAAGGAAAAGGAAAAACAAAAGCAGCAGACTTAACTAATTCAGACCATGACTTCAAGAAACATTAAATAGTGGGAAAATGAAATGGTAACAGATTACTGTATTATAAATAATAATACAATTATCAAAATTTACCATTGATTACTTTACATGAGTTAAATGAGTCTGCACCTCAGAAAACTTGCCAAGTCTCAACGAAACCCAGAATCTCAAAGCTGGAAGAGATTTTAAAGGTCATCTAGCCCAACCCACCCCTAAATACAGATCTCCTCTGTAGCAATGCAGACAAGTGGGACTCCATCACTTGAGGAGGTAGCCCACTCCCTCCCATGCACACAGCTCTAATTGTTAAGAAGTGTTTCCTTACATAAAAAAATTAAACTACCTCAATTGAAATTTCTACCCTGTACTCCTAGCTATGCCCTGTGGGATTGTGCTGAACAAGCCTAATTCTTCTCACTCTTGACAAGGCTTCAAATTCTTGAAGTCAGTTCTTTCAGCACTCTCAAGTTGTTCTACATGACAAGATGAGCCAGAAGAAAATGGAAAATTCAGTTAATTGGATCATGGGATCTTATATTTCAGTAATTATCCACATATTTCCAAATAATGGGGAGTGTAGTGCCATGTAAAGACATTTTTATGTCTTTGCATAAATAAACTTGTGAGCTGTAATTATTGTTTTAATATGAGAACTGGTTGCACCCTTTGTTTGGAAATGTTTCCTTAAGACTTTGTAGGAGGAATTTTCCTATTCCAGATTCTCCTTATTGGCTGTTAACAAGTTGCTTCTGGTCAGGTTTTCCAAGTAGAAGCCTTTTAATTGGCCCAAGGTGGAGCAAGTCCCCACCCTGCCTTATCTATAAGAGCCTTGGCAGCTCAAACAGACAAACAGGCAGGAGGAAAAATGTTGTTAAGTAAACAGTAAATTGCAATGGCCCACTCTAGACCCAGCCCTCGTAATGTAATACTCTATTTTACATGTTGATGCCATAGACTGGGAGGGACAGCTTAAGTTGTATGTATGTAAAATAGGTGTTTACTAGATTTATTTGAGAACTGGGCTCAAATATCTGTTCTATGGGGCAGGAGGAGGAAAGGGGAGAGATTACTACAGTTCTTGAAATTCCAACAGCATTTCCTTTAGGATGAAAACTGCCCTCTGGATGTGTTCTTCTTGCAACTGTTTCTAGGGATGAGTGACATAAAACTTGTTACCAGTGGGCTTCACAAAGTGACCATTTTTATCAGTCTTGAATACTCACCAGATTGTTTTCCTAATAAATGGTAATCAGATACCTGGCACAAGGGTAAAAGAATATTAAAAAGGGGCCCAAATATGGAGGGAGGAAGATAAGTTTTTCCAATCTCTTAGTGCTGGCCCTGACTACAAGTATTATGCCCATTATCATGAACTTTTACATTTGAAATAGATCTTAGAAGTCACATGCAATAATACTTTCATTTTTCTGTTGCAAAAATTAAAGTCAAGCAGAGTTGTAGCTTGTTTCTTAGTTCCATACGTTTAGCATTAAACTTTGCTAACTCTTGGTGCTATATGATATAAGTCGAATTAAATTGGGAAGCTGAATGCAAAGAAAAATGACTTACCAGTGAGAGATGACCAAAGATGGACTTCACTAATTCAACAGGTAGTAAAGATCCCCCTAAATTGGAAAGGAAGGAAAACAGACTTTATGCTAACATGCTTTATAATTTTTATCCTCACAACATTTTTATTCATTTTATCCTTAAAAAAGTTCTGGAGGTAGGGACTATTTTTCTTTTTACAGGTGAGGACATTGAGAAGGATTAAATGCCTTGCCCAGGATCATATTTAGTAAGGATTTGAGGTCAGATTTGAAATTCTAAACTCTAATCCCAGTGCTCTATCCACCATCCCATCTAGCTGCTTCAGAAGACTGGATGACCAGCAGTGTCTCTACTGAGTTTTTATCTCAAAGGGATCATAAAAGTGGGAAAGGACTCACATGTGCAAAAATATTTGTAGCAGGCCTTTGTCTAGTGGCAAGGAACTGGAAATTGAGTGTATGTTCATCAGGTGGGGAATGGCTGAATAAGTTATGGGATATGAATGTTATGGAATATTATTGTTCTATAAAGAAAATGATGAGCAGGCTGATTTCACAAAAGCTTGAACGCATTTAAATAAATTGATGCTAAGTGAAGTGAGTGGAACCAAAAGACCATTGTATTAAAATATAACAAAATTATATTATGACTAATCCCAATCTCAACAATGAAGTGATTCAAGGCAATCCTAGTTAGACTTGTGATACAAAATGCCATCCACATCCAGAGAGAGAACTATGGAGACTGAATCAAAGCCTAGTATTTTCACCTTTTGTTGTAATTTCTTTGCTTGAGGTTTTTTGTTTGTTTGTTTGTTTTCTTGTGTGTTTTTTTCCCTTTTGATCTTATTTTTTCATGTGCAGCATGACATATTTGGAAACATGTTTACACAAATTACATGTTTAACATGTATCGGATTGCTTGCTATCTTGGGGAGGGGGAAGAGAAGGAGAGAGGGAAAATGTGGAACATAAAGTTGTGCAAAGGTGAATGTTGAAAATTTATTTTGCATACTTGGAAAAATAAAATACCATTTTAAAAAAGAAGACTAAATGGCAACTTGTTAGGAATGATTTAGAAAAGATTCCTGATCAAGAATCAGTTAGATTGGATGGGAAATGAGGTCCCTCTGAGATTTATGATTTTGATTCTTAGCTGGGTATTTTTTCCACCGTACTATGGGTATATTTTCCTCAGAAGATTTAATGTTCAATAAAAAGGCGAGTCAAGATGGAAAAACAGATTTAAAAAAAATACTCAACAGTGTTTTGCCCTTATTAGTATCATCTAAATGTGAATGCTATCATTAAATATATTAAAAACTATGTAAATTTCCCAGAATCTAGAGAACATATACAGTCCTTTCAACTCACACTTAAATCAATGCTTTATATAATTGAATTTGCTAAGCAACATAACAAATGGTACTCCATTTCACATACTCTGTGTTTAATACACTCTATCCATTGGGTCAATTTTATTTATTTTAAATTAATTTGTATTATGAACTTGAAAAACATAAGCAAAAAACCATTTACATATTCAAATAAAAAATTAAAAAATACACTTTTATATGAAACTGAAACTCTTCTCCTTTCAAAATTAAGTATTAAATTTAATGTGGTAACACTAAAATTGCTCCCCTTATTTGTCTCCCTTTCTGAATATACTTGTTCTATTCTGTGCATTTTCAATTGAAATTTTTTTCTTTCTTTTCTTTGTTTCACTATCAATTCTCCTTACCTGGACATAAACTTTCCAACAGCAACAAAACATTGCTCTCCTTCATATCAAATGAATATAGTCAAGAAAAAAAAAAGTCACAAGTTTATGGTGTTTGAAAAATGTGTATCTCATTATGTACCTCTAGTTTCTACCTAGAACTATTGAGTATATTTCCTGTCAGTTTTCTGGAGTCATGATTCCATTGCATTTATCAAAGTTCTCGTAGGGATCTGAAGTATCCTTTTACTGGTCCTCCAGAGTTCTGAACTCAGAGAATAATTCATATACCTCAGTCAGTGGAAGAAAATAAGAAGTCTGTTTTCTCTTTTGGAGTCTTTTATATGCCCATAATAAGACAACAGTAGATAATCAGACTCTCCATACATTTACATCATTTGGCAATATTTAAAATACTGTGCCTCTTCCTAAGACTGCCCTTCATTGGCCAATCCCCTATTATAGATTTATTGTTTTATATATTGTTAGGTATGCCTTCTCTCTTCCTGCTTTACATATTAGGATCATATTTGTCCCAAAGAAAGAATTTGGTAAAATGTTTTCTTAGATTCTAAGTTCTTAGGGAAGGAAAAGATGGACAGTGTTCAGATAGCATAACTCAGCTGGAAGCTAACATGGTGAACTTAAATCCAAACAAGCTAAAGATGATTATCATCAATTTTTATTATTTTGTGGGTAATAAAATATATTTCATGTTTCTGTTTTTCTTCCTTAAAAGATCAATATGCCTTAGCACATGGTTAATGTTTTTGGTAAAATTGCCATATACAGCTGAGAATAAGCATATTTCTTTCTGTTTCCACTTGTTGTTGTCCTTCATTTTGAAGAGCATAAAAATGACATTGCTATATCAGAATCAAGTTACAGTGTGCCCACTATGGCTGATCATACCAATATGAGCTTGAAATGTTCTAGTATGGGTCAGACATAAATAGTCCATATAAATATTGCATATTTTGTTTTCCTTTGGGCTTATTCAATTCTGCTTTGTTTATACAGCACAGAACCTTCTCTGATGAGGGCCCACCATGCTGAAGGTCTGATGCATGTCATACAATCAATTCAAAACTTGTTAAGAGATACCTTGAGGCTGCTCTTACATGAGTTTTTCTAACCATCTTGTGAGCACTTGACCAAATTGGGGGCCATGAGGCAGGCAGTAAGGTGAGACAAATGTGGGGGGGGCAAGGACACTGGAAGGTGGTTTTTAGTGAGTCCTTGTACTTCTTCTCTTCCCCACTTCAGTCCTCCTTCCCTGCACTCTCGTCTCCTCTCATAGCTGGGGTTGTGTTTGTTTCCACTTAATAATTGCCAGAGATGTCATATCCAAATTTTCCACAATTATATTGAAATCCTTATTTTTTTCCTCTTTAACTTATTTTGTTTGTATTTGTCTATGTCTATGTCTGAATGAGGACCACAAGTATTTTTCCATCTGTTTCTCCCTAAAATTGGATTGATATCTATATATTAGGTACTGATAATCTTTTTGTTGGTCTCAAACCCACCATTGCTTATAGCACTTCTTCAAACTAGAGCTCTTGGTATGATAAGGCTACTAGAAAAATAGCATTGTTCTTAACTGTCCTACAGAGGCCAGTCTCAAAAGAAGATTTTAAGCATGTAATTAATTGCTCATATAAGAACCTCAGCTTTTCATTCTTTCAAAGAAAAATAAACAAATATAAGTGCCTATTATGTGAAAGATTAAGAGCTAGTTTCATACCAAATAGAAATATTTATTATGCATTTCTAAAAAATTGACACAAATTGTAGACAATGCAGCACTCTTTTAAATAATTTATTATATTTCAAATACAGGATATTTAATGGGTCTGTAAACAACATATATGGACAAGGGTAAAGCAAAATAATGTAAAATAATTGCTTTCAGTGGGGCATGAATGCACATGCATGTAAAGTTAAAAGAATTAAGTACAGTGTTACTTGAACAGTTATTTTCTTTCCATTTAAAATATCGATTCATTTTCCATATTTATTGAGATTTTGGGAAATATGTCATAGAATTATAGATATTAGAAGCAAGGGCAAGTAACAACAGATAAGTAGCATGGAATGCTACTGTACATATAGTGCTCAAGGTCTGAGCTGATGTTGACAAGAAATGCTCAGAAGAACAACAAAAATAAAAAAAAGAGATTCTTTAGTTATATTTGGGGAAAATAAAGAAGAGATATAGACCTTTTGTTTATGGTAGAGCAGTGGAAGTTGATGGATAACACAAAGAAGATAGAACTACTCAACCCATATTTTGTTTATTTTCTCTGCCAAAGAGAATTCTCTTTGGGTGAGAAGGAAAAAAAAACAAACAATTGACTAATGAGAAGGCAGTACTGCAATTTTGCAGAAAGATAAATATTATTTCCCTTTTTTCCAAAAGAAAGAAGTAAAAAATAATGTTCAAACCAAAGGTTATTAAGTCTGACTTTCAACCTAATGAAGTCCTGGAACTCATTAAAAAGTGACTAGTGCAATCTGGAATTATGCCCAAAAAGTTATCAAAATGTGCAAACCCTTTGACCCAGCCATACTACTACTGGGCTTATACCCCAAGGAACTACTAGAGAAGGGAAAGGGTCCTGTATGTGCCAAAATGTTTGTGGCAGCCCTTTTCATAGTGGCTAGAAGCTGGAAGATGAATGGATGTCCATCAATTGGAGAATGGTTGGGTAAACTATGGTATATGAATGTTATGGAATATTATTGTTCTATAAGAAATGACCAACAGGAGAAATACAGAGAGGCTTGGAGAGACTTAAATCAACTGATGCTGAGTGAAATGAGCAGAACCAGAAGATCATTATACACTTCAACAATGATAATGTACGAGGATGTATGCTGATGGAAGTGGATTTCTTCAACATAGAGAAGAGCTAATCCAATTCCAATTGATTAATGATGGACAGAACCAGCTACACCCAGAAAAGGAACACTGGGAAATGAATGTAAACTGTTATTTTTACCTTCTGAATCCAATTCTTCCTGTGCAACAAAAAATTCGGTTCTACACATATATATTATATCTAAATTATACTGTAATATATTTAACATATATAAGACTGCTTGCCATCTGGGGGAGGGGGGTGGGGGAGGAAGGGAAAAAATCTGAATAGAAGTAAGTGCAAGGGATAATGTTGTAAAAAATTACCCATGCATATGTACTGTCAAAAATGTTATAATTATAAAATAAAATAAAAATTTAAAAAAAAAAAGTGACTAGTGAACATCTAGAATAAAAGCACAAAATTTCAGCATAGCATCACCTAATTTCCATTTTCATTTCATTCAGAGGGTAATAATAAAGATTGACTATTGATCTGTTTTACTTAGATTTTAACAATGCATTCAGTTTTAAGTATATTATGAAAGTTCTTAGAGACCAGAATAAAAAGATATAGATGATAGTACAGTTTTATGAATTGTGAAATAGTTGAATAATCAGACCCTAAAGATTAATGGTTCAATGAAACCTTGTTAGAAAATCACTTATTAAGTGACCAAGATATCTGTGCTTATTATCCCTATGCATTCATCAGTGACTTAGATTCAGGATTAGATAACATATTTGTTAAATTTGTGGTTGGCCTAAAGCTAGATAGGATTGCTAGCATGTTTGATAACAGGATCAAGATGCAAAGAGATCTTAACAGGCTTGATTTAGGGGTCAAAAACTAATTGAGATGTATACAGAAAATTCAACTTATCACACCTGGTGTTTTTTCCAACTTATTCTAATACATATGTGTAGGTGAAGCAGCTATATAACAGTTTGTGTGAAATGGGTTTTAGTATAATACAGGTCAATATTAATCAAAATTAAGTAATGGTATCCCCAAATCCATTACTATTGTAACCTATATTAAGGGAGATATAATATCCATGATGAAAACAGTCATTGCCAGTCTTCTTGCACTCCTGCATGTTCAGTTTGGATCACTCCTTTTTATGATAGACATTGATTAGCTGGACTGTATCAAAAATGTAATTGGATGACAGCAAAAAGTTTTGTCATGTAAGAATGGATTGAAGGACCTAGGGATGTTTAAGCTGGAGAAGAGAAGAATTCAGAGTGACAGAATACTTGGCTAAGCATTTAAAGGCCTAAAAAGTCAAAGAAGAATAAGTTATAGTTCTTACCCCTAAAGAGTAGAATTGGAATCAGTGAATAGAAGTTCCTGAGAGGCAGATTCTGGTTTCACAGAAGGAAAAACTACCTCAACAATTATATTTGTCCAGAAAAATTTAAAGGATATATCAAAAGATTCCTCTTCACTATCAGACTTCAAGACTTGAATGACCTGTTAGAAAATATATTGTAGATTCTTGTTTTGAAGTAGTCTGTGAGATACATTTTAATTCTGAATAGTATATATACATAAATGCATGCATACATATGCACACATAAACATACTATGTATACACTATCTACACATACACACACAAATAATATTCCCATGTGCTCTGAAAGAATACTGGAATTACAGTTTCAGAGTCCAAAGAGATCTTATAGGCTAATCTATTCTAAACCAAACCTGAATGATATTGCTCTATACAAATCTATCTTATACACTATATACTATTCACAATGTTCCAAAAGTTTTAATGTAATTTTAAGCTATTAAACTTAAAAACCAAACCAAGATTTTGGAGACACACTGAATACACTCTTTTATAAATGTAGATGTGTATGTATTTTCCCTCCTAATAAAATCCTCCCTGCAACATTCCTCTACTCTAACATTATTAGGTTTACTCAGAGCCTATTTTTTTCTTGCTATGCATGGACCATGGATTAGATAATTATTCTTTCCTGATGAACTTGCATGGACTTCCTTGTGCATATGCTCCCCCTTCTCCTTCTATTTTCCCACAGGTCTCTAAAAGATAATATAGCCTGAAGAAAGGGAGAAAGGTGTTCACTGCTGGAAGGTCAAAATTCCAAACCATAGTGGCTCTAAGGGGAAAACTCAGTCTCTAAACACAATCCAGGAAATTCCCAGGCATTCTGCCTAGAATTGACAATTCATTCTTATTTTATGGGCAGTAGCAAAGACTCAAAGGCAAAAGATTCCAATCCGAAGTACTAGTCTGGCTGGGAATTTTTAGCCAAAGGCAGTAGATGGAAATAGCATTAGAGCTCATGAAAACCCTCTCTCTTGGCCAAAGGTTGCTCAGTCATATGTGTTTCCCTTCTTCTCCTCCCTCTCCTGCTGTTAACACCTAGAAGGCTTTTAAAATATTACACAGTCCTTTCCAAAGCTCCTTTTGCAAAACCTGGGTTTTTAACTATGAATAGGAATGGAGTTCAGGTTGTATGTGTGGAAAGCGAGGCTGAACAGTTTCACAAGGCAATCCAATATTTTTTCAGGGTCTTCCCATGAAATCTGCAAATACTGTACTTTCTTAGGCAAGAGTGGGAGTTGCTTATTGCCCTTGGAAATTCTGCATCATGGGAATTTTCCTAACTGCTTAGGTATGGAGTCCAAGACCTGCTGGTAAGTGCATGTGTATACTTTCAAAGATAAGAGTTTTGTATCCTAGTTGTTCTGGAAAGTTCCAAACAATTACACACACCCCTTCCCCACCCCCATTTCATTTTTGCCATTGACTTCTGTTTTTTAAATCTATATTGCTACCAAAGGGACTGGATTTTACCTTTCTTTCTATCCTGAGGCTTCATCAGCTACTGTTGATTGAGTATTATCAACATTAAGCCTGATGGGGTAGGAATATGAGACTAGCTCTGCTATTGCTAGTTGGTTCATTTTATCAAACTTGAGAAACAGATTAGGAGTTGGATCATATTAAACATCCACCATTTTTATTTGTTTTTCTGTATATGTTTTAGGAGCCAGGTGCTCTTTTGAGGGAACCATGCTGGAATTATTTTGAATAATTCTGCTTGGCTATCCAATGCTATTTCATCTGAATGATAGAATCAGAAGAGCTCTTCATTTTCTTTCATGAGAGAGAGGATTCTGTGATTGTATGTATACAGTAGATGGCTCAGAAAACAGAGTGCTGGGCCTGGAATTAGAAAGACCCATTTTCCTCAGTTCAAATTTGGCCTCAGACACATACTGGCTATTTGACTGTAAACTAACTACGTTTGCCTCAGTCTCCTCATCTGTAAAATGAGCTGAAAATGAAATGGCCCACTATTCTAATATCTCTGCCAAGAAAAGCTGCAAAATGGGTTCACAAAGAGTTAGACAAGACTAAAATGACTCAATCACAATAGAATGTATATAATTAAATGGTAAGTATTATCTTTTCTATTTTCACAACATTTCTCCTGTATATTTCCTTCTCTCCACTTACAAAGCCACTATCCTGTGCAGGCCCTCATCTCTTCTCACCTGGACTAGTAAAATAACCTTCTACTGGTTTTCCTGACTCAGGTCTTTCTTCTCTCTCATCTGTTCACCCTTTGACTCCATACTGATTTTCCAAAAGCAGAGATCTGACTATATCATGGCCTTGCCCCTCTGCTCATTAAACTTTAATGGATCTCCATTGTCCCCAGAATCAAGTAAAAAATGTTTTGTAGCAGTTAAAGCCCCTCATAAACTTGTCTTTCTACCCATTCCAGTGTTCTTACATTTGACTTTTCTAATCTTTGTCATCTATAATCTAGCCATACCAGCACACTTATTATGCACATGACAGTCAAATCTTAAAGATTTCACATGATAAGATACAGAATTGTTGATGATCTGCATTGGTAGGAGAATTCCCTGATTGAGGTCTCTCTATATCATTGAAAGCATATAGATAGTCCCTAAAATGGGCGTTTGTGCAGGCATTTATTAATACCAAGTTTAGGTAAGTCATAAACAATCATTCCTTGTGGAATTAAAAATCTGCGGGGGAGAGAGAGAAGGTTTGCTATATAACTATAAAGCAAGTTTATAATAAATGCATCAGAGAGGTATAAACAAAGTACTATGTGAGGAAGAAGGAGAAAAAACTATTACTCACTAAGGGTATCAGGAAAGACTTAAGGGATAAAGTGATGAGTTAGTTTTTAAATGTCTGATAGAATATCAGCATGGGTGTATTTGTGTGTGTGTGTGTGTGTGTGTGTGTGTGTGTGTGTGTGTGTGTATGTGTAGGGATGAGGGTGCACAATAGGGTATTCTAGGAATAATGCACATCATGAGCAAAGGCAGAGATGGGAAAACATGGAACATACTTGGGGACATATGAGTCCAGTTTGATTAAAATATGAGGAAAGTGAAGAAGAGAATGAACTAAAAATTCAGAAAGGTAGGATAGCACCAGATCATATGGGGCCTTTAATTCTAAACAAAGCAGTCTAATGTTATTTAAGCAATAAAGAGAAATTGATGGGCCAGCATCAGAAGATTGACATGACCAAGAGCTTTACATAAAGAAGATTAAACTGTCAGGGTATGAAGATAGATTAGAGGGAGGGAGAGACTAGAAGTGGAAAGACTGGTTAAGAATTGATTTCCAACCCTGCAGGTTGGTGGAAATGAGGGCCTATGCTAATCAGGGTGGGGACACTGGGAACTAACATTTGAGATTAGGTGATAGTGATGCTATTGACAAAAGTAGGTATAGCAGGTTTGTGGGGAAAAATGTTTTCTTTGGGATATATTAAATTTGAATTGCCTAAATGTTTGTGGCAGCCCTCTTTGTAGTGGCTAGAAACTGGAAATTGAGTGGATGCCCATCAACTGGAGAATGGCTGAATAAATTGTGATATATGAATGTTATGGAATATTATTGTTCTGTAAAAGATGACCAGCAGGAGGGTTTCAGAAAGGCCTGGAGAGACTTACATGAACTGATGCTGAATGAAATGAGCAGGATCAGGAGATCATTCTATACTTCAACAACTGATGATCAGTTCTGATGGACGTGGCTCTCTTCAACAATGAGATGAACCAAATCAGTTCCATTTGTTCAATAATGAAGAGAACCAGCTGCACCCAGTGAAAGAACTCTGGGGAATGAGTGTGAACTACTACGTAGCATTTCCACTCCCTCTGTTTTTGTCCGCTTGCATTTTTGATTTCCTTCTCATGTTAATTTTACCTTATTTCAAAGTCTGATTCTTCTTATGCAGCAAAATAACTGTATGGATATGTATACATATATTGTATTTAGCATATACTTTAACATATTTAACATGTATTTGTCTACCTGCCATCTGGTTGAGGGGGTGGGGGGAAGGAAGGAAAAGTTGGAAAAGAAGGTTTTACAAGGGTCAATGCTGAAAAATTATCTATACATATATCTTGTAAATAAAAAGCTATAATAAAAAAATTGAGTTCACTGTGGGATTTTCAGGTCAACACAGTATTCTGTAGACCATGGCTTCTCAAATGTTTTTTCACTTATTACCTTTTTAGCCCAAGAAATTTTTGTGACCCCCTGATATGTAGGTATATAAAATAGGTATACAAATTAAACATTTACTTAGGTAATTGATCCTAATTTGATGATTCTTAAAATTAATAACAAAACTCCATAGAAGGTCTTAAACCCCAGTTTAAGGAGTCTGATTATAGACAAATGGAGATGCAAGAGTCAAACTTGGGAAGGAGATCAAGGCTACAGATAAAATTAAAGGCATAGATGCATAGATGAAGGTAGATGAAGTCATGGTAATGGGTGAAATTGCATAGTAATGGTAGATGAAGCTATGGGAATGGATGAAATAAGAAGTAGAATAGAGAGAAGAGGGAAAAGACTTAATTTTGTACAACATCCATCTAAGAGGGTGAAAAAGAACAGAGAAACCAAGGAAATAAGAGCGTAAGTAGAAGAATTACAAAAAAATCACAGCCTGTCCCCAGTCCTAACTCTATAAGATTAGTTTCTCTGTCATTTTGACATTTGTTGATCTTCTTCTCTGTCTAGGTAATGCTTTCTTGGCTTTTGTGATTGTGAGCTCCTCATTCTCCTCTTACCTGGCTGATGATTCCTAGTTTTTAGTGCTGAGTCATTACCCATTGTGGTTCTGCTTAATATAGGTAACCCTTAAATCTCTACTCAAGCCCTTTCTCTATCCTCATTTTATTTTCTCAATTCGTGATATACATCACTCCCAATCAATTCAAATATCCTTTCTTCATTGATGATTCTTCATTTCTTCATTGATCCCAAATTTGTACATCCAGCACTAAATAATTCATGGACATTAGTCCAACATTTTCAGTTAAATCATGAAGGTTTCTCTTGGGTGTTTCATCAGCATCTCAAGTGCAACATGTCCAAAAGAGAGCTGATTATCCTCCTCCTTTAGACCTCTTCCCAAATGATCTGATTCGTTGATGGCTTCATCATCCTCTGTTTCCCAGATTTAAAACCTTGGACTTTGACTTTTTTTCCTGTCTTACCACCTAGTTCCATACTATTATTATGTTTCCTAATTCTGTGTATTTTACCTCCATAACACATGCCATATCTGTTCCATTTTTTCTTCTGGCCCTGTTACTACCCTAATTTAGATTATAGTTTGCCTAAATTATTGTAATAATCTCTCAATTATTTTCCTTACATTCAGCCTCTTTTCAAATCCATTTTTGCAACTGCTAACAAAATAGTCTTTCTAATGCAGCTGTTAAAGGTCAGACCATATCCTTTCTCTGATTAAATAAGTTCAAAGACTCCTCCTTGTTTCTAGGTTAAAATACAGACAAATTCTTTAGCCTAGAATTTAAAGCCCTTCACAAATTTTTAGTTCCCTGAACTTCACAAGCCTCTCAGAATTACCATCTTTGTTTGACCCAATTCATTGCCCCCTTCTCCGTGACTCCTACCCTTATTCCCACCTCAGTTTAGTTGTACTCTCTGATTCCTCAAAATATTTATATTTACTTATCTTTTTACAATAGAATGTAAGTTCCTTGAGAATAAGGGCTGGTTCATTTATTCTTTGAATCCCTAGTGCCTAGATTTATCTCTTCTTCCAGAAAAAAAAAATCCTTAATAGTGTCAAGAGATATGAAGAAGAATGAGGAAGGCAATTAAATTTTGTGATAATAAGGTAATTTGAGAGAGAAATTTTTGTAGAATGATACGAAAAAATTCAAGTAACAAAGCATTCAAGAATGAGGTTATGAGGAATTAGTGGCATTGGGCATAGCTATTACTTTAAAAGATTGGCTAACAAGGAAAGACTATTGTTTGGATAGCAATTGGTTGGAGTAGGGATTGAAGAAAGGATTTTCTGGGAATGTGGAGACCTAAATATGTTTGAAGACAAGTTGGGGGGAGACCAGAGTAAGCAAGAGATTGAAGATGAACATGAGATAAAAAGCTTGCTAAGATAAAGACCAAGAAAAAGTCAGAGGAGATATCAACTGGAGGGCTCAGGCATGGGGATTAGCTTTAATTTAATTAATTAATTTGAAAATTTATATTATATAACTGAGAGGAGGAAAGAGTGAATAATGCAACTAAAAAATTCTGAAGAATGGAGAAAAATTATCATCAAGAGGTCTCAATTTTCTCAAAAGAAAAAAAAGTAGAGAGCACCTTCTGTGAGGCTGGATCAAGTTGAGAAAAGCCTAATAGCTACATATACATTTACATTTAAAAGTAAAGCAATCCTTTCCCAAAAAATTTTAACTTTTATTTGTCTACACAATTCTGGGAAAGAACTACTGTCACATAATGAGTGGTATTACCTCTGAAAAACAAAAGTTCCCCCAGACTGTCTGTATAAAAAGAATAAGAGTTTAAGCCTGACTCCCAACCAGTCATGGGAAAAACAGCCACAAATAATAGAATTTTAGCTATAAGGGCATGGAGACCCTTTTAGCCCATATATTCATTTTACAGACAAGGAGTTTGAGACAAAGAGATCTCAAATGTCCAAATCTAAATCACAGAGCTAGCATTTGAGTCCAGAATTCCTGACCCTACAACAATCGCCTCCCTCCATGTTCCATTACTTCATTATTGGTGCTGCCTTGCCCTCACAGATTAATCTTTATAATAACTTTGGGAAGCAGGTGGTATGATTATCTCTATTTTTATGGATAAGGAAATCAAAAGAAAGAGCAAATTAAATGACTTGTCCAGGGTTAAATGCCTACTACATTTCTGAGATTGGATTTGAAATCATGTCTTCTTGAAATCCAGGTCTGGCAGTCTTATCCTTTATACCACCTAAATGCAATAAAATAAATACAGAAATAAAATTTCAATGAATAACATTTTAATTTATTTTAGGCAAATTTAGGCAATTTATTTAGGCAAATTAATTTAGGCAAATTAAAAATACCAGAAACCTACTCCAGATGCAAGCAAAAAATAAATTCTAAGTGGGCTAGAGAGATTCCAAAATTGGATCCTCTTAATCTCATTGGATCATAATACCATCATCTGCAAAATGGAAATATTTAATATTTGTACTACTTACTTAACTAAAAAATGGCAAAAAAATGGAAACTATAAAATGCTATGCAAATTTGAACTATTATTATTAACGTGTGAAATGATGATGATGACTGAGATGCATCTGTTCCATAGTGTGTCAGAAGTGGGAGTAATTGGAGGCCATTGCTATTGAAGATAATGATGGTTTACGTGATTATAATATTAAAGAGAACATTATGAATGTGAGAATCATAGTAAGGAGAATGGGTTGATGAGTTAGGCTGAGAAACTCCTCATTGATGGAATTAGAGTTCTGAACTCTAATTGGAACCTCGAGTTTTGAAGGTAAGGAAATAAAGTGAAAAGGTAGATTTGCATTTGGAAGGGACCATAAAGGTCAATAAAGCTAACAGGAAGCTGAGACAGAGGGAATAATTTATCCAGGGGTACACTAGTAGAGAATATTGGAAGTGGAATCTGAATCTGAGTATCTTTGCCTCAATATACATTATTGACTTCAATCACATTTTATGGACTTATCTTTTCTTCTCATTCTACAATACTCTCCAAATCACACAAAAAAAGAAACTTCAGTTTTCTCAAATAGGTTTTAATCTCATTTGGTATTCAGATTCTTCCTGAAAGTGGAATCTTTGGTTTTCTTGAAATTGGGGCTGAAGGGGGAAAGCATGTCATTGTCAAAGGTTATTCACTAAAGCCCTAGATGGATATTGTCAGAACCTGAGCAATTATTTGCATCCCAGAGGAGGAGAGAGACATTGGAAGGACTGGGGGGGGGGAGTGAAAAAGGAGAAAGTAAGCACTTTTTGCCCAAACAACAAATTTAAATAAGTGCCTTTTTATGAGTCCATGTTGAGGAGGAAAAAAATTCCCAAACTAAAGATTTCCCCAATTATTATAAAATAAGATTTGTAAAGGTATCTAACCATTCAAACTAATGTAGCCCATCTTTTTTCCATTATTACCACAGAGATTTATTGATGGGGTTTATTGAAACAGTTGGAAAGAATTGGACCCAAATTGTCTTTTTTTCCCTCCAACCTATAAAAAAGTTTCACTGTTGTAACTCTCTGTATGGTAAATTGCTCTGAGGCAGCACACAAGAGGAGGGTTTCAACTATTCTGTTTAATGAAGAATGAACTGAATGTCAGAGACTCAGTGTTCTAGATCAACAATTTCCAGGATTGATACATCTTAATCAAGTAATTAGGTGACTTTTTTTTTATCCTAGTGGTGTTTTCCACATCGGAGGAAGGAGCAGCTTTGCTGTTTTGCTCTGATGACTGCTAGCAGCAGTGTTTGTTGTTAACAGAGACATTTACACCTAACCACCAGTTGGCAGGTGTTAACACTTTGTTACTTTCTATTCCCACATGCTGAGGATTGTGGGAAGGCTGCCAAGCTTTCTGTCTCATGGAGCTCTTCAGTTCTGTAATACACAAGCACACAAAGCAATACAAAAAATGGAAAGTGAGTAAAGGAAACAATAGAACTAAATCCCCTGCCTTTCTAGTGTACCTGAAAAGCGTATTAGTGGTTCTGTAATGCTTTGGCTAATTTTGTTACCTTTGCTTCAGGTGGCATTTTGGATAAAGGAGAGAAGTAGTCTGCAGACATGGAGCAGGGAAAAATAAAAACCATGGCCGGAGTGTCTTCCCATTGTTGGCCAAGGAAAGTCAAGAAGGCACAAAATAGACGCTTTGGTATCTACCCTTATTCCCCAGCTAGCATAACCAGGGGTCCTGGGTCCTGGCAGTTACCAAATGTCCAAACCACCACATGCTGCAGTGTAACTTTGGGGAAACAGAAAAAAAAAAACTCACTACCCTCAGCACATACTAGACACCAGAAGTAAGACCTGGCTGAGAACAGGTAAGTTATCAGGACTTAGCAGCTGCATTATTAATAGATTGGAAGTCATCGAACATAATATTCCAAAAGGCAAAGGAGCTAGAACTACAACCAGGAATCACTTACCTAATGAAATTAATTATAGTACTTCAAGGTGAGGGAGAAAGGATCATTCAATGAAATTCAATGAAAGTGTCTCAAGATTTCAGAAGAAGATCAAAGATTTGACCTCCCAAGATGCTAAGCAAACTTTTAAAAAAGAAACAGAAAACATAAGCTAATCAATGGAATAGAATTGTTCACATCCCTACATAGGAAGGTGGTACTTATAATTCTTAGAAATTGCACCACCAATAGGACACCAAAATATATACACCTAGACCGAAGATAAGAGTCTAAGACAAATTTGAAGGAATGACATAAAGATAAATAATGAATGAGATACTGGATACTGAAGGAAGAGAGATATATAATGGGGTAAAATATTTCACATGAAGAGGTACAAAAAAACAGTGGAAAGAAAAACGAGAAGGTAGAAAATGGGCATTGCTTGACCCTTACTTTCTTCAGGATTGGTTCAAAGAGAGAATAATATAAACAATCAGAAAAGTAGACATTGATTTTACCTGATAAGAAATTAACAGGGGAGAACATTAAGTAAAAAGGATAGGAAGAATGACTGATAGAAGAGAGGGCAGACTGGAGGAAGCAGTAGACAAAAGCAAAACAGTGGTCAGTAGGGAAAGGGTGAAAGGAGAGATCAAACAGGACAAAAATATGTTAGGGAAATGCGCAGTAATCATAACTGCAAATGGGAATGGGGTGAATTCTCCCATAAAACAGAAGCCGATAGCAGAGAGGATCAAAACCCAGAATCCTAGAATATGTTGTTTACAATAAACACACTTGAAGCAGAAAGACACATGCAGAGTAAAGGTAAAGTGCTGAAGCAGAATCTATTATGCTTCAACTGAAGTTTAATAAAACAAAGGGGAGGGGTAGCAATTTTGGTCTCAAAGCAAAAGCAAAAATAGACCTAATTGAGATAATGAAGGAAACTCTATCTTGTGAAAATATTCCATAGACAATGAAGACAAATACTAATCATATATGCACCAAGTGGTATAGCATCCAAATTTCTTAAAGGAGAAGTTAAGTGAGTTACAGGTTCATGACTAAATAAGAGATAGAATTATGGAATGTAAAATAGATAGTTCCTATGGTATTCTTTCCTTTTTATTTGTTTATTTCACAACTGTCTCTGTCTCTGTTTTATGTTTTATATGACATCACAGATATTATCTATATCAAATTACCTTCCTTTTTAGGAAGAGGGAAGGAGAGGGAGAAAATCTGAATTCAAAATCTTGAAAACATGTATGCTAAAAATTGTTTCGACATGAAATTGGGGAAAAATAAAATGCTATTAAGAAAAAAAAAACTAAAGAGGATTAATGATATTACAGGGTGATACCTTGATTTGAGTGTGAATTGAATTTAATTGAGTCAGTGTTGCATGAAGTTGTCAGTCTTACTCTTTGTTCCAAAGTCATCAAAGTTCAATGGCAAGACAAAAATTAGGATAAATGGCCATGGTCTGGGATGAAGTAGATGACTTTGGTGTCTTTGATGCCTGACCACCTCTAAGTACTCTGCAGTGTCCACTTCAGCAGCTTTCAATGACTTTTGGAACTAATTGTTCTCATCTATCCATTCTACCAAGGGAAGTTCCCACATGCTTGGGATAGATATCCGCATAACTCACTGAAGGAATTGAGACCTATAAGTTATCCACAACTTCGTTTAAACCATGTGCCAAGATATTGTATAGGGGTATAGCCAATGTGCATGCTACAGCTTCTTAGAGCCATATGTGAGAGTTGGTGAAAAGTAGATACCAAAGATGGATAAACAGCCTGAAAAGAGCTCCATAAACTCTTACACCAGAGATGTTTGTTCTTCCTGAACATACAATAAATACTTGCCTACTGTCTGAAGAAGCAAAGGTGATGGTTGTAGATATTTTTTTCTACTCCTCTGGCAATGAAAATGAAAACCATTAAAAAACCAGCTTGAAGGGTTGGAAGGGGCTAGTAAAACTTTTAATTCTTCCATCTTCATACCTGCTTTCTTCTCTTGTAATTTTCATCTTCCTACTATAACTTTAGACTTTGACCCTGGGAAGCCAGCCTCCTAGTAATGACCTTTTATCTCATCTTATCAAAAAAAAGAGGCCTTCAGGCCCTACATTTACCAATTCTACTTTTCTAGCTACCCCATTATATTGTAATCACCTTGAGGATAAGACATAGCTGTTCTTTTATTTGTATCTCCAGCATTTAACATGGCTAGTACATAGAGAATACTCTCAATATATTTTCTCCTTTTCTCTGCATGTCTTTGTCTCTCTATGTCTCTGTATCTTGCCTATTTCCGTTTTTATAGTCTCTTTTATTCCTTGTTGTTTAAAAATTACACTTATCTTTTTTCAAACTATTATTCATATTATTAAAGATATTCCCTTTATTGTCCCCTAACTTTTTTCTTGATGTAGTATCTTTATATAGAGTCTGTGTATACATTTAGACGTTTTAAAAATAATATTTGTTGTAAGATGCTTGTCTAAACCTATTTTCTGCCAAACTGTACGCTAGTTTTGCCAATAGCTTTTGACAAATAGAAAATTATTTCCAAAATAAGTAAAATTTTTTAGATTATTGAACACTGTGCTACATTATTTCTGATTTTTGCCTGATTAGTCTTTTCCACTATTCTATGCTTTCTAGCTTTAATAAGTAACAAACAGTTTTGATGATTAGTGTTTTATAATATAGTTTTTAAAAATTTTAATTGCTATTCCATCATAAACTCTCCTTTTTAGTGTATCCCTTTATATCCTATGTAATTTGTTCTTTCAAATTCATGTTTTTATTAGTTTGACTGGTCTTAAATCTTTGGTGGTTTGATTTGCTATAACAATAAATCTGTTTATTAATTTAGATATTATTGTCATTTTTATTAGTTGAGATAGTCCACTATGAGCAATGAATATCCTCCCAATTCTTGAAGTCATTCTTTGTTCTACAAACATTGATTTGTAATCGTATTTATCTGTTAAGTGTTTTGATACATTGATTCTCATTTATTTTATGAATTTTGTAATTGTTTTGAATAGAACTCCTCTTTTCATTATTCTAATTTCTATTTCTGTTATTGTTATATAGAAATGCTATTTTATGTTCATTTTGCATGTTACTATATTACTGATGGTATTAATTTTCTCAATTAAGTTCTGTATTGATTCATTGCAATTTTCTAAACAATCACATCCTTTGCAAATAGAGTTTGTATCCTTTTCAGTAGACTAGGAAGCAAGGGCATTTGCTAAAAAGTATGCTGGAAAAGGAATTGAGGGCTTGAGGAGAGATTTGTAAAATCTACTGAAGAGAATATGAAGAAGAGTTTGTCAACAAAGAATAAAAGTTTCCCTATGCATCAGTAAAGTTTTCATCATTTTATCTTATCTAGATTTGTAGTGACTCTATCAGTATGGTGTCATGATTTCTTCAAGTGTGCATTTAGCATCTTCGTAGATTGGTCAAAGAAAACTGATGTTGGTACTGATTGAGCTTGAGAATTTTCAGGGCATGAATGCTAGGAGGAAAGGTGATCAAAGAAGTCAAAGGTGGAAGATAGCATATTACTGAATCTGTCAACTATAAAGCCAAGAGAGTGTCTTTGTCATGAGAAAAGAAGCAACAATTCTGGGAAAGGGTGCCCAATGTTGAAACATCTTTTGGACATAACAACACTTTTGTGAGCACAGAATGGAAAATGTGAAAAGAGATTGAGAAAAAAGGCAAATTTGCTAATAGCCAAGCAACTGTTTAAGTGAACCAATTTTTCAAACTATTTCCCATTATAGCTTAATAATGCCATGTAGTCCTTTAAGTTTTAAAATAAATTTTAATAAACCAATAGGAAGGTCTTATTAGCATTAGCATAGCTATCTTACAAATGAAAATACTGAGGTTCAGTCACAGTAATTAATTTGCTCATAGATACTTCTAATAAGCATGAAAGCCAGAATTTAACCTGGATCTTCTGACTTCAGTTTCAATACATTTTCTACTATACTCTATTCACTATCATATATCTTCGGTGAAAGTTGAATGATCAATGAGGATGCTTTATTCTGTATTCTCATTTTATATTTTCTTAGGGAAAAGAGATGTCTCCACCCTTAAAAGAAGAAAAAAAGTGCTTTAATTTGACTCTTTAGGGAATTGCAACAGAAAGAATAAAATCTTACTTTTCTAAAGTCTCTAAAAAAATAAAACAATTGAAAATGTCTACACAATTAACTAGATTTTAGTAGTAAAATGTTTGCAGCCTCCGAAATTTTTGATTTGGTCAGTAGATAAAAGGCAAGGACTAAATTTTCACATAAGGAAGCAATGGACTTTTCTGAGCCTTCCCCACAGACAATGGGCATCAGCCAAAGAAGAATTTTATAAGGTCCCCCATTTTTCCCTTCAGAGACAAATACATATGTAAAGCAAGCCAGGAAGATAGATATTTTTAGTTTGTCTTCTTCCTTATAAGATTGAGTTCCTGATGGGTGAACAAACACCAGATATTAGTTATTCAAGTGTATCTCTTGATTGAAGTTATAATAACAATCATCCTTAAAATGATAAGAAAAATTTCCATTTCACAGAAATACATTTTACTGCAAAATGTTGAGGTAAATTGACCTGTACTCTTGTGAAGAACTCAAATGAACTTTGTCTTATGCTTGACCATTACTTGTGCACAGACTGTTAAATTGCCTCACTCATGTGTGTAATACGATTTTCACTGTGGTGTGATTTTCACTTGCTCCTTTTGTACACAATCAAATCACTCTGCAGCACCATGAATATGGCTATTTCTTGCTCTGTTTGCAACAGAAAATGATGTGTTTGTAGTTTAAGCAGGACTGATATTGTATTAGTAATGTCTGTATTTGGTGCCTGGCCACCTATTAGCAGATGCTGCAAACCAGGCTGCATTGCAAATTAAAAAGAGTCAGCTACCCTTTCATTAAAAGGAGACAGAGAAAGAAAAGACAATGAAAAATGTTGAATTCTTTCTAAGCACAATAGCCTTTCTTTTAGAGCATTCCCAAAAGTAAATTAGTTGTTGCAGTAACCACATGGAGATGAAATTCTTATGTTATCCCCAAGATGGTAGGTGTGTTGAGACATGTCACATATTTGGTTGTCTGAAACACGGGCAGCTGAGACTCTGCCTATGTGAAATCTATCCAAGCATCCTTAAACCTATTTTAAAACTTTCCTTTATAGATCCTTCTGCCAGAACTCTGAACAAAGCTCAAATCTTTTTCAAATTGCCTCTCTTCATACTGTAGTATAGAGTAGAGAAATGGGCAAAAGATGAGAAAGGGAGGGAGAAGAAAGAAAAAGAATGATGTGTTATGAACTTGTCATTAGACTTGAAATTGAATCCTAGTCCTCTTTGACCTCTTTAACTTCTTTGGATCATTTCATCATTTGTAAAATGAAGATGTTGGACTACATGTTCTTTGAGGTTCTTTCTAGTTCATTTATGATAGCATACAATCAGTTATAGGTGGAACCTAGATATGGTATTATAACTGATTTGTATGATATCTTTAAGTTTATGAAGTGCATTATCTCCTTTGAGCCTTTTAACCATGAGACTTATTTCTTTGATTATGCTTTTCAAAGCTTTTCAAAATATTTCATTATTAAATTATCCCCAGATCCAGAGTATACATTAGGGATAACAAAAAAAAAAAATATTTCCCTAAGCCCTACAAATAGTTAATTCACTCTCTATTATTTACCTTGCATTTATATCATTTGTATTTATCACTTTTGATTATCTAAGGCTGTTTCTAATTAATACCGCACCATCATTATAAAATAAAAACACAAGTTAATCAAAGGTGTGTTTTCTGTATACTTTGGAATTTTCACCAATGTATTTATTTAATGCAAGTGAATATTTTTTCATTAGTTATGTGTTATGGTGACCTAGACTGTGTCCTTTACAATGCACCCTGAAAACTAAGTTTATTTTATGTTATAAAATCCCAAGCCACAGAGCTACTGCAAGAGTTATATTTGATATAAAGAAGAGGGATTCTGGGCTTCCTTTAACTCAAATCTGGTATATAGGAAGACAGGTAGATTTTCACACCTACTCTTTTAAGTAACAATCATGATTAATAGAAGAAGAGAAGTGCTGAATAAGGTGAAAATTGAATCAAAAGGAAATGAAGCCAACTTAAAGGAACAGATGAATATGACTCAGTCAGCCAGGAAAATCAATGAAACAAGCAGGCCATAGTGGAACTGTGTTTGTGCCTGACTTAAAACAATGAGATAAAAAAATATTATTTTCTATCAAAAATCCCTCTTCTTTTCTACTAAACTGACTTTATGTTATGTCACACTAGGTCATCACCTCTATGTTATTGTTTGAGGGGGACAAGAAGGCTCCTGAAACCTTTAGCTATTCTTTCATTTCTTGGAACAAGCTGAAAATTTCAGAATTCCAGTAATTTAAAACTGTAATATTATAGAAAGCATATATGCCTGAAAGGACTATATCTCTTACAAATAAATTGTAAATAGTGTGAAAACAGGTTTTAGTGGTCTGGGATTAAGGAGAAGTCAGTTGGTGAGAAGAAAGTCTTAAAAAGAGCCATAGGTTACCAGAATCAAGTGTCTTTATTTCTCTTTATGTCGCAGTTTTGTCCTGTCTTCTAACTTTATAAATATTTGACTACCATGGACACGCAAAGATGTCTGTCATAACATCCCCCTTGTCTCTTTCTTTCTGAATGGTTTATAGTTATAGAGTCAGATTCCATTAATATTTAATGCAGGGAATATAATTGTAGAATAATGCATTATTCTAAGTTTTCCCTAAACTTATTATAGTTGCTATTTTCAGAATAAAAATCCCCTCTGCTAAACTGAAAGAATTCCTTGTGGATTCCATTAGTGCCCAGGGTTGGGCTTCTAGTCTATTATTTTACCTGATGAATATTACAATTTGGGTAGGTTGAGGACATTCCATGTATTTGAATGGTGGGCCTAGTATCCTCTATGTGAAGATTTTTGGCATGGTATCAGGTTCCTTCAAAAATAATAAAAAAAGAATCCCAATAAATGGTGAAAAAAGAAGGAAAAAAATGCAAGAGTTTTCTAGGCTCTGAAACCCCAAGGAAAGAAAATAATGCAACTGTCTTAGTAAATGTTTGTTAACACTATTCATTTGAAGCAGAGTTCCACAAAGATTAGTTTGGATTTGCTCTAAGCCTCGTCTTGCTAGCAGAATCATTTGCACTTCTAACCTAGGGGAATAGCTGCTATTTAGTTACTTGATTGGATAGAATAACACCCTCTTTGCCCCCTCATCCAGTGTATATAAATGTGTTCCATTTGGGCACTGAAATAAGGGCCAGATTATTATTTTTTTTTCAATTCCCTATCCAAATTTTTTTCCTATGGCTATATCTTATGTGACTATGAATATGATCACATACAATTATTTAAGATAGTTGGAAGGCTAGCCAGATGAAGTTGCAACATGTCCACCACACCTAAAATAGATTCAAGATATGTCCCCATCAGGCACTAATGGGGGTCACTGTTGCCCATAGAGCATATCCTGTCCCAGATCAATAAGCTCTCCAGATGTTCACAGTTCAACAACACATCTGTCACATCCCTACCAAAGCAGTGGTGTCTAGAAGCCGAAGGGCAGGCACATGAACAGACCAGCATCTCCGTGTTTGGAGAAAGGTCTCTTGTGAGCTGCTTTACTCATTGAAATGCTGGTACAATATAGTTGCAGAGCCATAGGCTATGGCAAGGAGAGCCAAGATATACCCTTCACACACAAAAGGGATCCTTCTCCCAATGTAAAGTGGCTTTTAGGTGGGAATGTTAATGCCCTGCACCATGGGCCAACTCTCCTCTTGGTTTGTTATTAATTTATTATCGAAATATTCAAGTTGAGGGCTCCTAGGTGTCAAAGGGTAGCTGTTACATGGAAAGTGGAAAACTAACATGAACTTCATTTCATTTTTTTTTCTGGAAACTTAAGAATTCCAATCTTGTTACATTAAGCTAAATCATGCAGAAACACTCCAGCTGCTCATTACATTGTGGAAGCCAAATTCAACATTCCTTTTTTCCCCTTTGTTTTTCAGATGGTAGTCTTAAAAAAGTATTTGACCAATATAGGAACCTTATCAATATTCCCTCTTACAATCCTTAATTTTCCTCCCCTCAGTGTTTTTTTTAACTATTTGAGACAGTACTATTTTGATGCTTTAGGTCTCCTGTACTGCAGTAGTTGACAAATAAGCAGTTTAATATGAGTTTTTATGAACAGTTCCCAGGAAGAAAGTATCATTTAGTTGATGCATAGGGAGAACTGGCATTCAACTGCTGCACTATGTCCTCCTTCCTTTGGAGAAGAGTGTATAAAGGGAACATTTCAGAATGTATTGTCAAGGTTACAAGCATTTATTGAGTCCTTACTGTGATCCAAGAACCATGCTAAGCTCACAGGATACAAATACAAACAAAAAGATAGTTCCTACTCTCAAAGAATTATATTCTAAGGAGGAAAACATGCATAAACAAATAAACAGAAAAAGCTGAAAGAGGGGGTTAGGAGTTGGAGGAAAATTATCCTGTAAGGCTATGATAGCATAGTTTGTAGAGTGAGAAATACAAACATGAAGGGAATGAATGGAGGCCCAGAAGGAGGCTATAATGATGAAGGGATATTTCAGAGTAAAAAGGCCCTACAGGCTGAGGAAAACTCCAAGTTCAGGAGGCAATTGAATACTAGTGTTAGAATCCATAGAGATAATAGCACAACTTCTAACTTTTCCCCTATATCATAAGTATTTTCTAAATTATCTTGCATAGTTTGATGGCACAGTAGATAGGGTAGTAAAAATGGGCTCAGGAGGACCTCAGTTAAAATCCAACCTCAAACATTTTCTATTTGTGTTACTTTGGGCAAATCACTTAACCCTATTTCCTTTATCTGTTTTCTTTATCTGTAAAATGAGCTAGAGAAAGGAATGGCAAGTTACTCCAGTATTTTTGTAAAAAAAAAAAAAAAATTAAATTAAAAAACCCTCAAATAGTGTCATGAAGAGTTGGACTTGACTAAACAAAAATAATATATTGGCAAGCTTGTTATACTTCTCCTTTTAGATTTAAGTACTTTTGATTTGATATTCCAGACTTCAGTCAAATGTTTGCCTATTGGACAATTTAGGAATAGTCCTAACTTACCCAGGAAAATGACAATTCTATATCTTAAACTATGGCTCAGGATAGCATATCCTGAATTAACACTTTACTTTGGACTTCCTTTTTCTCATCTGAACCCTTGCCTTTGTTTGGCAGTTGGGATGAAAACACACTCCTAAGGTCTTTAGTTTCTTGTCCAAGACTTCATAATCTTTAGCAATGGTTTCTAGATTCCTTCTGGCAGTATGATTTGCATTTATACAAATCACCAAAAGTGGAATATAGTCATCTGGTTGGACCAGTTTGGTGAGGTTCTCTGTTACATTATGAATATATGTCTTATCTGGGAAGACAGGAGGTGTCTATTGTGACAATCAAGTTATTTAATAGTTGCTTTCAAAAGTAGGAATGATAGTGACCTGCTTCCTGCTTTCAGCAGGAAGTCATTAACTCCCCTCGCTCATCTTTATTACCTGCTATTTTCTAACCTGATGGTATTTATGTGTCTTTCCTTAGAGAAGTGGCTGCTTCCTTCCTAGAAGAGATCTATTCTTCCTCTTGGGGGAAATCTGATTTAAATTGATTTCTTAGCTCCAAACACTTAATACTATTCCTTCCTTTTCTCTTCACTGCCACTCTCTTGCTATATCTTAATCCTGGTATGTCACAGATCAAGAATCCTTTCTGATATTTAGAACTTTTTCTTCTTGCATATTTAAATCCTTCTACGTTGTTTTGTTTTTGACTGTGCAGATCATTTGAAAAAAAAAGTATTGAAGTTTTAAGTAATCAGAAAAAAACTGCCATGAGATTTCCTTTTTTTCTAGTAAATTTATTTATTTTAATACATATTGCTTTATGAATCATGTTGGGAGAGAAAAATCAGAACAAAAGGGAAAAGCCATGGGAGAGAGGAGAAAAAAAACCAGAAAATAAATGAACATAACATGTGTTGATTTCTGGATGTAGATGGCATATTCTATCCAAAGTCTTTTGGGATTGCTTTGGATCACTGAATCATTATAAAGAACCAAATCTTTCATAGTTATTCTTGCTGCTAATGTGTACAATGTATTATTGGTTCTATTTGTTTCACTCAGCATCATTTCGTGTAAATCTTCCCAGGCCTTTCTATAATAAACTTGTTCATCATTTTTATAGAACAATAATATTCCATTATCTTCGTATATCACATCTTGTTCAGCCATTCTCTCATGATGGGCATGTACTCATTTTCCAATTCTTTGTTAGCTCAAAAACAATTGTGGTTTTGCACATGTGGGTCCTTTTACCTTTTTATGATTTCCTAGAGATATAGACCCAGTAATGATACTGCTGGGTCACGTTTGATAGCCATTTGGGCATAGTTCCAAATTTCTCTCCAGAATGGTAGAGTCATTTCACAGCTCCACCAAAAATACATTAGTGTCTCAGTTTTCCTACACTCCCTCTAACATTTATCATTATCTTTTTCTGCCATTTTAGCTAATCTGAGAGATTTGAGGTGGTACCTCAGAATTGGTTTAATTTACATTTTTGTAAATAGCTAGCATTTCGTCATCTAAAAATTGTCTGTTCATATCCTTTTAACGATTTATCAAATGATCAGTTTGACCATTTATCAAAAGAATGACTTACATTCTTATAAATCTGACATAGATCTTTATATTTTTCAGAAATGAGATAATGTTGTATCAGAGATATCAGAGATAATGTTGTAAAGATTTTTTTCCCAGTTTTGTACTTCCCTTTTAATCTTGTTTCTGTTGGTTTTGTTTGTGCAAGATTTTTAATTTAACATAATCAAAGTTGTACATTTTGCCTTTCATAATGTTCTCTCTATCTACTTTTGTCATAAATTTTTCCTTCTCCAAAGAGTTGATGGATAAATTATCCCTTGCTCTTCTAATTTATTTATTGCTATGAACTTTCTACATATTTTCAATTGCAAAATCTTCTTATGGCCTATGATCATATAAGAAATGGACTTTTGCTTTTATTGATAAGGAAACTCCCTATGCCAACATAGGCTGATTTCTTCTCTTCAAGCTATTTGCCTAGAAATCTGGAAGCAATTTTCACAGCACATGTCTCTGATAAAGGATTTATTTTTCAAATATATAGAGGACTGTGTCTAATTTATAAGCATAAAAGTCATTCCCTAGTTGATAAATGGTCAAAAGATATGAATAAGTAGCTTTCAGATGAAGAAATCAAAGCTATCCATAGCCATATGAAACAATGGTCTAAATCACTATTGTTTAGAATAATGAAAATTAAAACAATTCTGAGGTATCATGGCATATCTATCAATTTGGCTAATATGACAGAAAACAAAAGTGAAAAATGCATTGTTGATAAAGCTGTAACCTGATCCAATCCTTCTGAAGAACAATTTGGAGCTATGCTCAAAGGGCAATCAAACTGTGCATATTCTTTGATCCAACAACACCATTATTAGGTCCATAAAAGAGATATTTTTTAAGGAAAAAGGATCTATTTAAATAAAAATGCAGTATCTCTTTTTATGGTGTGAATGAACTGGAAATTGATGGGATGCCCATTAGTTGAGTAATGCTAAACAAGTTGTGATATATGATGATAATAGAATAGTATTGTGCTATATAAGAAATGATGAGTAGACTGATTTCAGAAAAATAAAAGCCTGGAAAAACGTAATTGAACTGATACAAAGTGAAATGAGAAGAATGAGGAGAATATTGCATATTGTAATAGCAATATTGTATGATGTTCAACCAGTTGTAAATGACTTAACTATTCTTAGCAATACAATAATCCAAGACAAGTCCAAGAACTCATGATGAAAAATGCTCTCCATATCAGAGAATGAACTGATGGAGTCTGAATACAGATTTAAACATGCTATGTTCTACTTGCTTTATTTTGTTCATATTTTTTCCTTTGGGGCTTTTTATTCTTTCACAGAACAACATGGAGATATGGTTTAAATGATTTCACATATATAACCTGTTTTAAATTGTTTACCAGCTTAGGGAAGGGTGAAGTGAGAGAGGAAGAAAATGTGGTATTAAAGTTTTCAGAAATGTAATGTTATAAAACAAAATAACTTTTTTTTTTTAAAAAGTCATTTAGATCAGAGAGAGTTCAGTGACTTTCTCATGGTTACAAGACAATATATACCAAAGTAGGATAGTCTTCTTGGCTAAACGATTAGACTTCTTCTATCCCCTGGATTCAGATCTTGTCACATTAATAACTATATACATTGTCATAGCTTCTTATTACTTCAGTCAGTTGAATTCTACCTACTTTTTAATGTAAGAAACAATTGCTAATGGAAGGAAATTGACATGTTCTAATCACCAGAGAGAAAATTTGAATTTTGAGTGCAGTTTTAATTTTGTGGATAATAATTTTTGGGTTAAATGATCCCCAAGAATAGATATGTTTAATTATTCAGATTCAATAATTATTACCCATCAAAATTCAAACTGTGATTTCAACACTGACATTTCTATCAAGTGAGAGACATATCAGCTCCAAACAATTTGTAGTGAAGCATCACTTAATTTGTATTACAATGGTCTCCAACTGTTACAATGGTCACAGTTATATATAATGACCCAAGTTCCTGCCTCCCCTAACAGAGATATGTAATGCAATAGAACTCTGACCTCCCTCCTTTATAAGGTTAATATTATAATGGATCTCCCAAAATACTTTTCTTCCTTGCAAAATATTTCCATGGAAATGAAGTTTTTAGGTTATAACCCTTAAATTATTTTGACCTTTTATTGCATCCCAATAAATACATGAAAACAAGAAAGCTGATAGGCTGAAACGTGTTGAAGAATGAAAACAGCTGTAATATCTAGAAGAAAGAAAATAGGATCTTGAATCTAAGAACATGAGACTGAATCCCAACTCCACTTTTTTCTCTGTCACTTTGGGCATGTAACTTTTCTAGAATGCTATGGTTCCCCCATTCTTCATCTATAAGATGGAGGCTTTGATTGTATTAATTTTTATCTAAGGTCTTTTCCTACTCTAATACATTTTATTCTCTGTCCTGGCCACACTCATCATAGTTTCTATGAGTGAAAGTTATTGGGACTAAACAAGTATAGTTTGCAGTTACTGTAGATGGACAAAAATTAAAGCTAGAATATAAAAGCAGATTTTTTTTTTCAAATCCATGTCTTTCTTCATTCTCACTTGAGTTTTTCCCATAAGTAAGTAATAATGACTTCATGTAAAGATTAACTTAAAAAAGCAAAACTCTTTCAGTTTCTTTTCATCTTCATCCTTGTATTTCTTTGATGATTGCACTATATCTTATGTACTCTGAATCTGACTAAAGTGTTAATTTGTATGATAGCACCAATAATGATAGTTTTAACATCATCAATTTTTCTATGTTGAAAATTTCTCTGCAGAAACCAAGTAAATATACTGGAAAGTCACATCAGTTTTGTATAATAGATTCAATAACATCTATTGTCAGCTGTTGGACCATAGAATAATTGGTGATTTATTATTATATAAAGGGATACCACTTTACTGTATATTTCTTCCTATTTCAAATTTTATTCTTCTCATGCCATTATTTCTGTTGTGGATTCCTATTGACTGTTTTATCAAGTCTGAGTTTTCCTCTCCAGTTTTTAAAGTCATCAGTAGCAAAATTCCTACCTATTTACCCAAGTTAATTGGTACAATTTATAGAATTACAGATATTTTGGTGCTGAAAGAGGACCATAGTGATCACCTAACCCAGTAAAGAGTATAGTGGCATCTGTCTTTTGCAGTAGATTCTGGCTCATTGGGAATCTTTATGCAAAGACTTCATAAATACTTTTCAAATACTCCTGAAAGCAGCTCATTCTACTTTTTGAAACCTTTAATTATAAGATCTTTCTTTATAAAAAAGTTAAATTTTGTCTCTTTGAAACTTCTATCTATTACTTTCAGTCTGTCTTCTGGGATAATGGATGGCATCATATTCTGACTTTTAGTTCAGTTCTCTGTTTCTTCAACTATGAAATAATAAAAACAGATTACTATAACAAGCTTTCTAGGTCAGGGGTTCTTAACTTTTTTTTTTTCCTGTCTTGAATTTCTTCAGTAATCTGGAAAAATCTATGAACCCTTTCTCAGAATCATTTTTAAAAGTTAAGATAAAAGATGTCCTACAAAGGATATGAATTATATTTAAATAGAGTTATTTAAATATTTTTAAAATATTCATGGAATATTAAGAACCTCTGTTGAAGATAGCACTAATTCCTCTGAATGTGTGATCCTTTCTCTTTAGTCTTATCTCCATATGCATTATGTTCACTTTCCCCTATATATTGTATTATAGAGTAGCCCTTTTGTGACCTTTCTTTCTGTAATGTCAGCTTCTTATTTTTACCTATCTATACTCCACATATCTTAAACTCCATCTCTATGAATAGAAATTCCCAATGATTATAGTCTATATTGTTTATTTTCTAATTGCCTCCGTACTTATTATATCTACCTACCTACCTACATACATCGTTAGCAAATCATTGCTTACTACCTCAAGTTGTACTAGGTAACAATATATGTTAAAAGGTACCACTGCATATGACACAATCTATTGTATCTCTAGGTAATGATATGAAAAATATGAACAAGAATATCCTAGTGTAAAATTAGCTGAAACATTCTTTCTCCTCCCTTTCCATATCCACCTTATCCAGGTGGAGAAGGGAGACAGAAAGTACATATAGATGCAACATATAGGAAAAAACAAATTACTTTCCCAGACTTCTAAAGGGCATGGTAGAAAATACCAGGCAAGAGTTACTAAGAGAATAAGACTGGCTGAAAGAATCATAAGGAGGAAAATATTTTCTTGTCATGGGAACAAAAGCAGAGCATATCTCTGGGTTCTGAGGACGAACTAGTAGCCACAGAATTTTCTGAAGGCATAGCAATTTTACAGAAAAAACAAAAACAAAACAAAAAAAAAAAAAGCAGGCAGAAGCAGTGGTTGTTATAAAACAGTCACTGGTAGATGAGGATCCTTATTAACATTGTTCTGGAGCTTCCATTGTTGTTGTCATGAGATTTTAGGAAATGGCATTCAACCAAGGGAGAAACAAGCAACAAAAAGGAACTAGTATATCTAATGGAAATCTTTTATAAGTGAGATATATTTCCTGTTGTTTGCGTAAAGGGTTTAGGATATTATTTTTTATCATTGTCTTGCATAAATAGTGTGTGAATGTGGTTGTGAAAGGCTTGAAAACCCCAAATTTACCTTGATTTATTTTGTACTTAATAATTTATATATACATGTATCTCTTGATAAAATGAAAACTCCTTTATTCCCATTTATTTCATTTGTCTGCATATGCCTAGTATGTGGCACAGAGTAAATAAATATCTACTTGTTTGTTGATTGAAAATTCAACTGCAGTAGTTTCTGAGGTTCTCTAAAAGCTATATGGAGGATTGGGAGGGGGCGGAGCCAAGATGGCAGGCAGAGAGTAGGGCATGGTAGCACAGGAAGCCCAGAGCAAGAAGTGGGAGCAGGGTACCAAAGCATTGCAGCATCCTGTAGTGGGGAATCTACTGTGAGGCTTTCAGGCTACTCTGTCCTGGTTGTAAGCTGTTGATTTAGCAGATTTGCTGCTAGACACCCAAAAGCAAATACAAAAGGCAAATTGTGAGCCACTGAGCCCCAGAAGAATACAAGATGTGGCCATTTTTAAAATATGCTTATTTATTTAAAACTTAAATACAAAATAGAAAAAAAGACAAAGAAAAAACATCATGTGAACAGCAGAACATAAAAGATTCAAAATATGAAACAAAAAATTCAATTTCAAGAAATCATGTATAATAAATGCTATGTATTATATTCAGAACTGTCCATCTTTGCTTCCTTATGGGTTTTCTTTTGTTCTCTGCTGTGCATTATTTTTACTTTATTCTTCCTCCCTTTCCTCCTCCCATTTCCCTCAAACAGACTATGGTTTATACATACATACATACATATATATATATATATATATATATATATATATATATATACATACATACACCTATTGTCATACAGATATATACACATAAACATTCATATGCATCTATATATAAGACTGTCCTATGCTTCTATGTCAGCTGTTTCTTTGAAGGGGAATGACATCATCCATCACAGGTCCAAATTTTTCCATATTTTCCAATTCTACCAGCTCATCACTTCCTACATCACAATAATATTCCAACCCTATATTATCTAGTTGTTTTAAATAATCTAAAACAATGCTCATTGACATGGCTGATATATTGTTTCCCTATATTTCTCTTTTATTGACTCTATTTTAATGTTAATTTTGAGATCAATGATTATCACCACTAATTTTTTCTAATACATTCTACTTCTGATCATTATTATTATGTTTGTGTTTTTCTCTTGTTTTCTATCCTTGCTGACTCCTCTATTTTACTTCTACCTGTTACCTTGCTTTGCTGTTACTTAACTTCCCCCTACTCAGTATCCCTCTCTTATCCTCTTTTTCTACCTTTTGTTCCCACCTTTGCCCTCCCTCTTTATCCCATTTCCATATATACACCTTTTCCATTAATCTATATCCCCCCTTCTTTACCACCTTTATTCTATTCCCTCCTCCTCTTATTTCTTAATAAATTTAGAAGATGTGTAAACCCTTCTAGATAGGTATATATATATATATATATATATATATATATATATTAAAGACGGGATAAAACATAGGTGCATAGATAGATAGATAGATAGATAGATAGATAGATATAATCTATCTATGCACCTATGTATATATATATATATATATATATATACATATATATATATCTGTCTATCTATCTATCTATGCACCTATGTTTTGTCCCATCTTTAATCTATCCCAATGTAAGTAGAATTCCAGAACTACTCTCCCATCTAATTCCTCTATGTTAGGTCTTGCACTTGTACTTCATTTGCATAATCTATTTACTCTTTTTTGCCTTTTCCTACATAGTTTTGCTTTTTAGGATCATATCATCCTTAGCTCTACCCCAATCTTTCTCTTGAACTACCCAATTACTAATGACAATCTTAGGGCTTATATTTCCACATAAACAGTGAGTATTTATTGAGTCCTTTGAAATTAATCTTTGATGTTTATCTGATATTTCTCTTGGATCTTATACGTCAAATTTTCTATCAAGTTCAGGACTTTTTGTAACAAAATCCTAAAAGTCTGACAATTCATTGTATATCCTTTTTTTCATTCAGAATTATGTTTAATTTTGCTGGATATGGATATTTTCAGCTGCAACCCTAGTTCTTTTACTCCTACGTCTATGATTAAACAAAAACATCTGTTTGGCTTTTGAAATTCTTCACAATCAGGCTGTAGGTTATCTCTCTAGATTGATCTGCATTATTCTTCTCAATCATTCTGAACAACAGACAAATTGTCTACATGCTTTTCTTTATATATGACATTCCATTTTCCTTCTTCTACATTTTTGTATAAGCTAGCTTCCATGTCTGGAATGAATTCATTTTTCATCTCTTCCTCTTAGATTTCCTTTAATGACCAATTCAAGCACCATATGCTATAAGTGGTTTTTCCAAATCTTGTACCTGGATGTTCTTACCTCCTACCATCAAAATCACATTATAGTCACCATGTAAGTATGGTGTCTACATATATATATATATATATATATATATATATATATATATATGTATATATATATATGTATATGTATGTATATATATATATATATTTATAATATTTCTCTCATTAGGTCATAGCTCCTTAAAGGAAGGGTTTTTTGTTTTGTTATGTGTACTCTGTGTCCTCAGTACCTGGATAGCTGATTCATGCCTCCATCTTAAATAACTGATATAGATTTTTTTAAGGAATATTGTTCCATTTATATTTTAATTAACCTGTTTTTAGTGTCATTTATCTTTATGTTTGTCCTCAAACACTTTCATTTGGAAATAGAAAAAAATATTTAAATAAATATTGGTGCCCAAACAATAGAGCTGCATTTAGTTAAGTCAATAAGGGAGTTTGGTGTTGATGCATGTTAACATTTTCCCCAGGCCATTGTATGGTGTCTATTAAAGAATCAGTATAGTGTTTCCTGGAAGATTTTCTTTTCCAGTTTTTATTTTTTTTCTCTTCTTCTTTTCTTTAAACAAACAGATAAGTAAAAACAGAAGTTTTTTGTTTTTGTGAAGAAATCAAGACAGACAAAAGAAAAGATAATTACTATGAAAACCCTATATGTACATATATATACAGATAGATAGATAGATAAATAGATAGATAGATAGATAGATAAATAGATTACACAATCAGTATTCTACAGCTTTATAACTTTAATAATGTCTTACCCTGACTTCATAACAGATGTGCCTCTGATTTTTTGAAGCCTACACAGATAGTGCAGACTTTGGTAGCTCCTACCAAACTATACAAGCCTCAAGTACAGACAAAAAGAATAGATTGTGCCTGATGTTTGAGAATCAATATGGCAAAGTGTATCAACTTCATCACCAGAAGTGTGGTCACTGAAGAGTTTTGTTTTATTTTGGGGAGGGGGGGAAGGGTTAGGATTGATAACGAGGAGTGGAGAGAAAAGATAACTCATCCAAACACTATTAGTGGGACAAAAAAGGATTTGTCTTTGTCAACAATCCCTTAAATTGCGTGGTCTTGGGAAGACATTACTGTCTTTTGCTTTTTTTGTAGCCACAGCATTTAGTATAAGGCCTAATACATGGCAGGCTATACACATGAGAGGCACAATGAAAAGCAAAAGAATATTTGCTTTCAAAGGACCTCACAATCTTAACAGGGAGATAACACAAAAACTAAAACAAAGTACATATGAGATAAATTGAAAGTAATTTCAGAGGGAAGCCACTAGCTTTAAGGAGGACTAGGAAATGTTTGTTGAAAAGGAGTGATTTTAGCTAAGACTTGAAGGAGACAAGAAAAGTCAAGAAACAGAAACATGGCTATACCTGATATAGGAAATAGAAGTCTCTCTATACTTCAGAAGATGGACTGTGTCTTGGGAGATGAACCTTCTAAATTAAATAATCTATTCCAACAGCTGTAAATGTTTATCGATGGGATCTGTAATGGATCTCAAGTTTAAATTCTTATTCATGAGCCTCTTTCTCTTCTCAATCTCAACAGGCCTGACTTCTACACATTTATATTATATTACTGTAAATGACACTAACTTCAAATCAAAATGCACAATACATTATCAGAAAATTATAACAAATACTATTTCTCAAAAACATTTTTCAAACTGGAAAGATGAAAGATTGAAAGTCCATATTCCCATCCCATATTCCTAAATAGTATGACAAATAGAATGTTAGGATAGGAGCTGCAGCAGCATTGGGGCATGTTAGATTTCATAGAACAGCAACCAGTTGAACATAAAACCCTGGGAGCCATATCATTGCCATCAACAGTAATGCTAGCATTGAAGAACACTACTTCTCAGGAAATGAAGGCTCAGGATGCTAAGATTAGATTCTTCACCATCCCTAGTCTTTCTTTTTTCTTCTTTTTTGTCCCTTGCTGACTCTCATATTTTTTTCCTTTTCTTCTGTCTCTGAAAATTCTCATCACCCAGAATCTTTAATGACTCTCATTTCTGTATCTTCCACATGAACATCCTCTTTACATTAGGCTGCTCCACATACTGCGTATTGCATGAAATTTAGGAAATTTGAGTGATATCAGACGTTCAATTTCTATATATTCAGAGCTAAGGGCACATAAATTGACACCTATAAGGTATCACCTTTACTTGAAGTATGTGACACAATTTCCATCCATTTTCTGCATTTGCATGCTGAGATTATGTTTCTAGCCATCAATCATTTGCATCCATATATTCAATAGGATTGTTGGCTCATTTTCACAGAGCTTCCTTTTATGAGCAAGATACCTTTCCTTCATCCATTTTTTATTGCACAGGGATTTGCCATCTCACTAGTAAGGTTTTTTGAAATCTAAGCAGTGACTTCCTATTTGAAAAAGAGAACCAAACCAAACAAAAACAACAAAAAAGGCAAACACCATGCAACAAAAAGCAGCCTACAAGCTGAATTCCACCACTGGTATATGTCATGAGAAGGTTACAGAGTCTGCCCAAACTGAGCTCATTAGTGATGATTGCACTAGCTATAATTCTGGAAATTACAGTATCTCAGCAGGCTGGACCGTTCAGATCACCTTCATATCATCCTTTTAATTGGCTGGCCATCTTAACCCTCCCTCCACACAACCTCGTTAGCTCATGAGAAAAGAGTGAAAGCCGTTTCAAAAGGCTGAAAGTGTGGGAAGTAAGAATAAAGTGGCAACATGTCTCCCATCCTGGTAATTGAAAGAATGGAAGGTACTTTGTAATTCTGCTAGGTCCCTGCCTTACTACCCCTTTACCACAACCACCAGTGTGATGAAGACTGTCAAGGGAGAGAAAAATGATGAGACTCAGGAATGAAAGGAACTCTAACAAAAAGAGAAGCAGTGAATGAGAATTGGCTAAGAGCACGGTCTCCCAGAATTTTTTCCCAGTCTCTGTATAGAATCTGTCACCCCAACAGCTACTATACTGAACAATTAAATCCTGATCATAGGTACTACTGGCTTAGGTCAAGAAAATTTAGTAATTCAGTGCCTGTATCATTTGCCTTTCCTTTATGATAAGGTATGATGAAGAATAAATACTTTCCTCAGATCAGTTTCTAAAAGGAGTTTCTCTACTTTCCTCCCAATTTAGATGAGGAAGCATCTTTCTTAGACATTTTCCTAGATGTTAGTGAAATGACAAACTCATTTGTTATGCCTTGGGTGTATATCATAGATCTAATTGCTATGTTATCATGTTATATTATGAAAAATTGAACCAACTTTAATAGATTTTTTTCCTGAGGCTGTTTGCTCTGTTCCCATTAAAATGCTGGGGATGAGATAGGGATGTGGAGGCAAGATGGGGGAGGAGAGAGGTGGGCAGGGAAAAAATGGAAAACAGAGAATAGAAATCTTGATATCACAAGAAGTTGCCATTTTATAATTTCCCCCAACAGCCTCATGGACACCAATGTGTCATCTTGTTGTTAATCTGTTTGTTAAAGTCTCCTGAATTCAATTCTTATGCTAATACTAGGAAGTACACATTTAAAGAATCATAATATTTAGAGATAAAAGGGACCTTAGGGAGTCTAACACTCATTTGACAGATAAGGGAGCTAAGGGACAGTTAGTGAAGCTAACATTCTATCTAAACTAAGTTTCCTTGACAGATCCAGTGTGTGCCACAACTATTACCCTTCTTTCTGATTTTATCTTTTTAAGCCAAGAAGTCATTCAGTAAGTACTTATTATGTACCAAACATGAGTGTTGGGGATACAAAGGAAGCCAGTGTCACTGAATCCTAAAATACATGCAAGAAAGGAAAGTATGAGAAGATTAGAAAGGTAAGAAAGGCTATTAAAAAAACTAAATAGAGGCCTTCTGGCCAAGATAGCAGCATGGAGGCAGACAGCTGCTTGAGCTCCGTGTTTTCTCTCAGAACTTACTTCATGACAAGCCTCGGAGTTAATGCTTGACCAGAAAAAAACCCCACAAATAATCACCAAGAGACGACATCCTTGAAATTCGCCAGAGAAGGTCTGTGTTTGCTCAGGGGAAGGTCGAACAGACTGGGCGCAGACTGAGGGCAGGCAGCGAAAGCGAGACAGGCAGCTCACACAGCTCAGACACGAGTGGGGAGGGGTGTGATCTCTGCCGTTTCTGCAGAACAACCTTCACCCTAGTGTGGATGTTCCATCTTGGCAGCAAGCCAGGAGCAGCGGACAGGGTGTAAACACTGGAGGTAAAGAATAAAACCCCGGAAAGCTAGTGTCTTAAAGTCAAACATGTGTCCCTGATCCTAAAAACATATTGTAAAGTCTTCCTGAATCAGAGGTAAGGAGTATTCCATGAAAAAGATTGTTTCACTCTGTACAAGTCATTTAACCTCTCTGAGCCTCAGTTTTCTTATCTACAAAATAGTTATAATAATAATAATAATAATACTTGCACCAAGTAATTCCATCTTCATTCCTTAAAAAAAAGAACTTTTGGGGGCCTTTCTTTTCATCCCCTGTGCTTAGCAAAGGGCTTGTGGCACATATTAGGTACTTAATTGTTGACCTCAAGGATTGTTTATGAAGAAAAAAAAATTAAAACTTAAGAGTGCCATAAATATATGAGCAATATACCGATACCATTAACAATACCAATATACTCCTGTATAATGTGCTCCCTGATCTGTGGAAAGACCCACACCTCATGCAATATCTTTAATAACTAACATTTCTAAAACACATTAAGAGTTACAGAACACTTTATCTGCATTATTTCATTTGATCCCCAGAAGAATCTTGCTGTTATTATCCCCATTTTATAGATGAGGGAATTGAAAGATTAAGTGATGTGCCTAAGTCACAAAGCTAATAATTGTCTACAGCAGCAGTTGAACTTTACTCTTCTTGCCCCCTTTCTGGTGCCAAGGAAAGTATTTTGAATTCAACAATATCTGTTAAACAATATAGAAAGTTACATATCTGAAGATACAACATGATACACACACACACTCATACACTCATGCATGTATGTAGAAAGAAGAACAACAAGAAGAAGGAGGAGGAAGAATAAGAAGGATAAGGTTAAAGAGGAGAATATTCTTAATTTTGAGTACTTTCCAATGGCAAACAGATAATGTTGCTAGTTGTAAAACCTGGTTGGTTGAAAGGACAAAGATAAATGGAGGAGTTGCTTTCATTTTTCCATTCCTTTTATCCATATATAATTACTAAATATTGTAGAGGACTGGAACTCTGAAAAGGTGTATTTGAATCTAAGACAGCAGAGCACTTAAGGCTAATTACCTACTCAAGGTGTGATTATGATTCTATAAACATATGGGGATGTGATGGCTCTCCTCACTATTGGGGCTTGCTAAATGTGGTGTGGTGAGGCTATTGGAGGCAAGGATTGGAGGGCTGAGGGAGAGGGTCAGTCTTTCTCAGAGGCAGTAAGCTGAGCAGAGAAGACTTCAGGCTCCAAACTCCAGAGTCCAAAATTTATCTTTAATGAGCTACATGACAGCTTGCCTGCCTCCTACACTTCTCCTAAAGACCAAGGACTTTGACTGATCCTGACTCTGACTGATCCTGAGGCCCTCTAGAGAGCTAGCCCTGACATTATAAAATATCCTTAATATGTTGAAAATTCTTAAATATGTTGAAAGTAGAGAATGGAAGGAGGAAGGAAGGAAGGAAGGAAGGAAGGAAGGAAGGAAGGAAGGAAGGAAGGAAGGAAGGAAGGAAGGAAGGAAGGAAGGAAGGAAGGAAGGAAGGAAGGAAGGAAGGAAAGAAGGAAGGAAAGAAGGAAGGAAAGAAGGAAGGAAAGAAGGAAGGAAGGAAGAAAGGAAGGAAGGAAAGAAGGAAGGAAGGAAGGAAGGAAGGAAGGAAGGAAGGAAGGAAGGAAGGAAGGAAGGAAGGAAAGCAGGAAGGAAGGAAAGCAGGAAGGAAGGAAGGAAAGAAGGAAGGAAGGAAGGAAAGCAGGAAGGAAGGAAGGAAAGCAGGAAGGAAGGAAGGAAAGCAGGAAGGAAGGAAGGAAGGAAGGAAGGAAGGAAGGAAGGAAGGAAGGAAGGAAGGAAGGAAGGAAAGCAGTTACTAAGTGCCAAAGCACTGTGCTGAGCACCTTACAAATATTATCTCATCTGATTCTCAGGTCAACCCTGGGAGATAAGTGAAGCCAGTACTAGAGAAAATAGCCAAGGAGATCATGTCATCAGTGGAGAATACCCAACAGGAGATGGAAGGCACAAAGAAGTGTAAATAATTTTCGAAAAGTATAAAAGGCATATCAGTGTACTAGATGTCTTCTTAGTTATCATCATCACCATCATCATCATCGTCGTCATCATTTTGGTAATAATATCTATGGTCCCTAATAAATCTTTATCCAGTTAGATTGGGTCAGATGTCCGTTCTAAACCAGAGATTTTACAAAGCCACAAAAAGTATTCTGCTACTTAGGATGATTGGTCCAAGATGAGAGTCCAGCTCCTTTTCTGATGTCTGTAGTTTTGTTGGGGCCATGCCATCCAAGTCATCAAAGAAAGTCTTCAAGGAAAAATTTTCACCACAAAAAATTATTTTTGTATAACATTTTGAATCTAATATGAATAGAAAATCCTGTTTCTACTCCAAGTCTGGTGTGTGGTGCTTCTTCTGCTATACTTGGATGAGAGCACAAATGCTTAAACTAGAACAGACTTACTTGGGCTGTTTTACTTACTGGAAATATTTAGAGAAATGTATTTTAAGAAACATCTAGGAATTAATTTCTGAGTGCCCAAATATGCAAGTTGGATTTCTTTTTCTTAAATATACAAAATGGGTGAGTGGGTGAGGCAAGGATGTTGGGGGAGGGGAGAATAGCAATATTGACATGCTAATGACTCATTAAGCTTTTCCCAAATGCAGCTAAGTGTTGCTATGTTTCCTAAGGTGTCCTGTTTGGACCAAAGTCAGTGACAAATCCTTTCAAGCATGTGTAACTTGTAGCAGAAAACATATTTCTTTGCTATTTAATTAACTCTACTGAACAGAAGTCATCTAAAATGCATTTCCAAAGGAAAAACAGCAATCACAGTTATTACAAAACATAGTTTAAACATACACACCACATGCAAATGTAGTGACTGGCTCTGGATTTTAAGTTTACAATTGCAAAGTAATATATTCACCTTTTTTCTTTTCTTATATTTCTCACTTTGTTGATAAATTTCTTTGTCTTCCTAAGCATCAAATGTTAGAGAATTATAGCTCACATTTATACTACTTTAGAGTTAGGGAAATGTTTCCCTAGATATGGAAGGCAACTTATAAATATTTGTTGTCTTGTTTGGCTTCATAACTAACAACTAGGTAAGGTGAGTTGTGTAAGCATTATTATTCTCATTTCACATCTGAGGAAATGAATAATGAGAGGGAAAGGATATTAGGTGACTTAGTCAAAGTCATTCATGAAGTGAGTGGATGAAACTGGCACCTAACCCATCTTCCACTCCTTTTTCCATTACACCATATTGCTTGTGGCAATGATGTATTCTTACATTGGACTAAATCATAACTTTGCTCAAATTCCAATTACACCTATTTCTATGTTTGAGATTGTTTTTCTTATTTACTTCAAATTGTCTTTAGATTTCTGACTATTTTTCCTTTCACTAGTAACCAAAGTGACAAGGAACACAGGAATGAAGAAGAGTATAATGTGATTTTTTTTAAATTTTTCATTTTTAAGCTGGAAGATCTGAGCTCTGACCAGTCTTTGAGACACTTGTTACATGTCCTTATATGCAACATATGACCCAACTTTTCTATACCCATGTTACTTAATTTTTAAAATGAGGGGGGTTGGACTATATCATTGTTGAAGTCCACTGTGAATCTTCCTTTCCCTGATCTGTACTCACTCAATTAATAATCAGCAAGCATGTGCTAAGGGTATAATTTTATTGCCCCTTGTAATAAAAGTTTTCATTCTATTTGGGAAGACAAAAATCAAATCAGATCATACAAGACAATTAGAACATATAAAAATAATGTAGATGGAAGAACACCTTAGGGGATTCATGAATAGCTAGAAAAGGTAGAGAGGGAGGAGGAGGAAAGATTTCCTGGAGCAGATAGTATTTGAGCTGAGTGTGCAAGGAAGCCAAAAATTCTAAGAGTTGGAGTTTGGGAGGAAAAGCATTGAGTCATGGGAGTAGCCAATGCAAAGGCAGAGTGGTGGGAAATGCGGTGTTATTAGTAAAGAATAACAGGTAAGATTGTGTAGCTACATCACAGAGTGCTATGGTGATAGAAGGCAAAAAGAGGAAGTGGTCAGGTTGTTAAGAGATTTAAATTCCAAGCAAGGAGAGGTAACAGGACTCCATTGGAGTTTATTGAGGGAGGAATGGTGGTAGTGGTGGTGATATGCTTAGGTCTATCCTTTATTCTCTTTTTCAAAATAATATTTTATCCCCCTTTACATGTTAAAACAATTTTTAATATTTGAAAAAATTTTAAGTTCCAAATTCTATCTTCCCTCTTCCTCCCTGCTCCCAGAGATCATAAGCAATCCAATACACTTTATACATATACAATCATGTAATATACATATTATTCTAATTGTATAAGAAAACTCAAATAAAAAAAAAGGATGAAAGAAAGAAAGAAGCTGAAAAATAGCCTGCTTCAGTCTATATTCAGAAAGTATCAGTTATTTCTTTGGAGGTATCTAGCATGCTTCATTAAGAGTCCTTTGGGATTGTCTTAAATCATTGTATTTCTGAGAATAACTAAGTTATTCACAATTCATCGTATAGCATGGCTGTTTATGTTTACAACATTCTTCTTATTCTTTTCACTTCACTTTGCATCAATTCATTTAAGTCTTTCCAAGTTTTTATGAAATAGTTTTGTTTGTCATTTCTTATAATTATTTTCCATCAATTATAATCTAATAATACAGTTTGTTTAGCCATTATCCAATAGATGGGTATCCTCTTGATTTCCAATTCTTAGTCACCATAAAAAGAGCTGCTATAAATATTTATGTACAAATAAGTCAGACCTATACTTTAAAGAAAATCACTTTGGAAGCTGTGTAGATACTAGAGTAGAGTGAAAAGAAATTTGAGGTGAAGAGAACAAGTAAAAAGCCATTATAGTAATCTAGGTTAGCGATGATAAGGGCCTGTGCGAGGGTATTAATTATATGAGAGGATGAAAAAAATGACATAAGCAAAAGTTATATGTATAATTATAACTAGATAGTACAGTGGATAGAACACTGGACCCTGAGTCAGGAAGACGAGTTCAAATGCCCCACCTAAGGTACTTACTAACTTTGTGATCTTGGGCAGGTCATTTAACCTCTCTTTGCATTAATTTCCTTATCTGCTGTATAATTCTTCCAGCTTCTTCTGAAGTTCTAACCTCACCATGTTATGTGTTAATGGACTGATCATTTATATTCCTAGTGCCTTCATTTTTCTGTCTGGAAATAAGCTTCATAATTTCAGAGAGATATTCATGGAAGACACCATTATTCCATATTGAACAACTTAAGGCAATAAATCATCGATGTTTATCTATAAAAACTGCTTTACATCATTATTGTGTTACACCAAATTCCCTAAAAGAACTCTGATTTAATCCATAGGCTGCAGAATGATTATGATTGTCCTTAGAGGCTATCAGGAGGTGAATCTAAATTCAGACATCCTTGCCATCACCCCTTCAAATTTGTTTTGTAACTGATGTTATACTTATTATCCTCTTGGTTCTTATAGATGACTCCAGAAAACTCAGAATATGTGCATATCATATGTTCAGGGTTCAGTTAGGTCCACACTTATTTAATATTAGCCAATTATTATAGATATGAATATTTCTGAGGACGTTTTCCTCTTATTAGTTTTTGTTGATTCTCTTAAATGAGGAGCAAAGCCTTATTGGAGCGCTTCTGGAATTATTACCTTTCAGACTTGTCAGGTAAAATACTAGCTTATATTTTATAATGGTGGAAGAAATAAACTTTGAATATATATATATAGCCTATTAAGGGAAGTAAGACCTTAATTGGAGGCGGGACAGAATAAACTTGGATATGGGTAACATCTTGGTTTTTTATTTACATTTTCAGTACCTTAGAGTAGCATTTTACTCATAGTAAATACTTAAATAATTTCTCATTCATTTAGTTGTTTATATGTATACATATGTCTCTGTATAAATATACAAATATGACTATGTATAAATGTGTTCACATATATGTATTTTGTAGTAAGCAATAACAATTCATTTCCATTCTTGAGAAGGAAAAAGACTTTTGCAGTTCACAAAACTCTAAGATGTGAATATATTTACATAATAATAAATATGAGAAAATAATTATATAGGAAAATGCAATTTATATATGATTATTACAATCATATTATGAATATTAATTTATTATCATTACAATGTAGTTACATAATAGATAATATATCTCTTAAAAATCATAGACATTACTAGTCAAAAGTTACAAAATGAATTATAATAGTTCTAACTTAACAGGTTCTTCAACAAGGTTATAGGTCCAATTAGCTAGAGGATATAATTTTCTTATTCCTTGATACTTTGATATATGTAGTATGACAAGATGGTCCTTGATCTTCACATGGTTCTAATCTAGAGAACCTCCAAATAGGGAAACCTGGGAATGTTGTAACCAACCAGTAATATGGTCTTTTTTTTATCCAGTTGTTTTCCCATTAACCTATGCTTGTCTTTAAACTGCCAGGATTTGTCCATTGCCACTTGGAAATAGTCGTTTACTTAGACAGTGAAGTTGCTATCACCAGCAGGAGCTGTCCAGCTACAAATAATTTAGTAAAGGTTGGAAGTCCTGCCTAGCTCAGCTAGGTATAGTCATATAACTCATATGTCTTACAATGTTTCATGAAAACACTTGGAAAAAAAACCTAGTGCATTCAATGATGGAAACTCTATTATAATTTTGCTGTAAAATAAAGTGTGCAATCTACGGGGTACTGGGTTTGAATCTTGATTCTGTAACATATGTGGGAATAGATTCCTTTGGTGATCTTTTAGACAAGTCAATTAAATTCTCTGGGCTCATCTGCAAAGAGGTTAGTTTTATGATTTCTATGATTACCTCTGGCTGGACAGTTATGGTCCATTTTCAGTTTTGTGACCTTTTGAGCAGGCTTGTAAGACCTGAGGTAATGGGATACTCATATAAAATCCTTTTAAAGCTTTTAAATCATTTTAATCTTTGTTTTCATCTAATGTTGATTCCCTGCTCCTCTCTTCATCCTTCTACATCCTCAGCCACTGACCCCCATCTTTCAGTGATCAAGTGGATGGTTTTGGTCTCAGCATTTCTCTCCTCTGAAGCCACTTGACTTCAGCCTGTGGACATAGAATTGTCTAAACTTCAACCAGGAGAAGATCCTGGAGTAGGGAAAAAAGTGGAAGATATGGTAACCTATAAATGAAACAGCATCAGTGTGCATGAGGCAATTCAAGGATCAGGGTCATGAATCTCAAATGCTCAAAAAGAGGAGAACAAATCTGCAAATGTCAAGGGCTTCTTGTACTTTTTAAAAGCATGCCTGCCTCAGCAGTGGGAAATGAATAGCTCAGCTCCAGCTTTATCTCTTTAAGGTGTAGGGCCAAGAAGTGGGAGGGAAAGGTCATAGAGGCAAAATTTCAGTTTCATTATCTACTTACTACTCTCCCTTCCCACTCCACATCAAACATGCCAAGAACACTTAGCAGATTCATAGACGGATTGGCATCCAAGTTTGAAAGAAAAAAAAAGAAAAGAAAATCAAGGGAATCCATTTAGAAATTGCTTCTGCTACCTCATTAATCTCTTACAACAAATAATATATGCAAAACTCAGGCTATTGGGTTCTCCATAGAATAACATTTTTTGTAGGGTTATAACAAATTAAAGAAATAAATTAAGTCACCAGAACAGCAGGAAAGTACTTGAAACCTTAAGCTTTGCAGGCTTTTTTAGTGTTCTAAAAATAAAATGACAAAAAGAGTCTTTTTCTGAAGGAAAAAAATATGTATATTAATTGCCAATGCAATTTTATTTTTTTCCTTTTTGTTTCATTATTGGCCTCAGAGTGTTCCAAGAACTCCTGCTGTTCCCCATTCCCTACTCTCCAATCCATTGTTCACTGATTCCAAACAGAGAAAAATAAGATATGGAAAGGAATGGAGGTTAATAGTAATTGTTGTTGTTGTTTTTCACATGAGAATTATAGAAAAAAGTGCCTCTTGCATAAAGGGGATAGTGTAATGCAAAAAGATTACAAAGATAGGAAGCACACAGGTTGCTAAGTGTTTTAAAATTCAAGCAAAACACATTATATTTAATCCAGCAGGTAATTGATGGAGGAAGAGGGGAAATCAACAAATATGTGGTAAAGGAATGGATTTAGATGAATAAATTACATACTGTTGATTAAAGGCTGCCATAATTTTATCAAGAAGGCCACATAATGGAGAGCAGAATAAAACAAAGTTCAGCAATATGATATATTCTGGAACAGAGGATCTTTCATCAGCAGAGCTGTGTTCTACTTTTGCGCTCTCTGATTTTTTGCATGATTGTGAGTCACTATTATCATTTTAGGGTTTTGTTTATTTTCTTGTTTTGGGTTTTTTCTTGTGAAATACTCCATATCTATTTTTCAGTGGTGAAGGACAATGTAGACCACAATATTTGTGGTTGAAACTTATAGAAGATTGAAGGGACAGTAGAGCTGGGAAGGAATCATCTAGTCACATTAAAATAGATTGATAATTAGAAGAGACCTTCAAAGAGATGGGGAAACTGAGTTCAAGAAAGCAAAGTAAATCCCCCACAGATAGCAAGTAACAGTTCTGGGAATCCAAACTCCAAATTTAGTATTATTTTTTCTTTTATTTTGTAAATAAAGCACAGGAAACCTTACTGACTTTACTCAAAATTATGCATCTACTTCATGATTAGAAGACATTTCTCCTAGCTTCTAGTGTATGCCAAAAACATATCTTTAGATACTACATAAATGCTAATTCTATCAAGAGAGATTAAATTAATGGAGAAGAGGAGCAGAGGAGGAAGGGAGGGACATTTCCAAAAATGACTGATGATAGGAAAACAAAAGATACAAATACAGATTTTTCAGTAACTAGATAGCACAATAGATAATGTGTTGTATTTATGATGAGGTTAGTGACAGGTTAGGGGTTCAGGGAACTAAATGAAGCAGTTTGAGGTTATGTCCCTTTAGGATTCAGCACAAGGCAGGGAGTTGTGGGAACCACTTCTGGGAGGGTGGAGCAAAGGTCCTTGGTAAAGGAATTTATGAACCCAAAAAGCTAGACTGGAAAAAAAGAAGTTTATTATTGGCATTGGGAAGTCAGCCTTTGCTATGCATGAATAGAAAGACTGAATTCCTTGGTAGCAAGGTCCCAACAGAGAAGTAAAGTTTCTAACAGAGAAATCCCAACAGAGAAGCATAAAGTCTTGTTAGGAAAATAGGTGACAAAGATAAAGAGAGGGTAACGCTGAAAGAGAAAATCACTTCAGCAGGCAGAGGGTTGCTGCGATGCAGAGGGGAGAGAGAGGTTCCTTGGCATAGCATGTTAGGTCCTCTGCAAAGACTGAGGTTCAAGTTGTCTCTTTTTATAACTGAATCTTAGACTAGAAGCTGGGGGTTGCCCTTGATTGGGGCTGGTATCAGAATAGATAATCCTGGAATTGAATGAGTGTCTCTGGGTTAATTTCCAACTCAATTAAGTTGGAATCTCCAGCTCCTGCTAAGTAGGACTCAGCTAACCCCATCTAGATAACAGAATAAAACCACTTTATCTTGATTCCCTGGGGCAGGTCTCTCAGGGGAGAGCTTCGTTGTTCCCCTCCAAAGTCAGAGAGAGAGAAAGAGAAAGAGTTTCAGGCCTCCCCTTATCATTTAGAGTCAGGAAAATACTAAATTCTTCCTCAGACAAGTCCTAGACAAGTTACTTTTTCTCCCTCTCATCCTCAGTTTCCTCATCTGTACAATGAGGATAAAGATAGCCCCTATCTGAAAGTATTGAATTAAATGAGATAGCATTCATTTGTACTACACTTAGCAAACCTTCAAGGACCATATAAATTTTATTTATTACCTTTTCAGGTTTGTACATCTACCTAAAGGTATAAGTATAAGCTCAGAGACAATCACAAGTCAAGTCATTAAGTTTCTTTGAATAGTTGTTTGAAGCAGATAATTCTACAGTAAAATTACTGTTAGCTATTGAGTCTTTTCATTCTGTTTTTCAAAGAAGTAAAATCCGAGGTGGGAAAGTTTTTCTTTGGAGTAGAGCTTAAGGAAAAATTCAAGGAAAATTCCTGGCTCCTATCTTCTCATGTATCCTCAATTTGAATTGTTTCATAATAGTCTTAACGGTATCCTGTCTCAGGTGAAGAAAGTAATGTATAGAAAGGGGTTAGACTCCGGCAAAGAAGTATTTTAGGCAAATAACTCCTATGCAGACGGTATTCTGAGGTACTGTGATTTGTCAAAGCAAACTCTCTGGGTAGTTAGTTTCTTTCTTACCTGTTCATGTTTAGGTAAACTTCAGTTGATTCATAGTGGTAGGGGTGGAGTTCTTGCTCCAGGGCTGAAGATTAGTTATTTTATGAGGTTATGTTGAGTTCTCAGATTATAGATGCCAAAAAATAAAAATGATATTTTCATTTAATTTATATGAAACTTCCATAACTTGTACAAGTAGTAGGCAAAATATTTTTTTCTTCATATGGCAAGATTATTGTTTCCTGAAGTCTGATAATAAAGCATCTGAATCATTATCTCCTCTCTTTTCTCCTAGTATTTTTTCTCTCCTTCTACTCTTCCTCCTCTTTCTTCTTCTCATTGTTCTCTTCCTTATTTAATATGGCAGAGAGGAAAGCTATGATTGCAAGGCTTTTTTGTTTTTGTTTTTAGTGTACATGATTGATTTAGCTAGGTGACACAATGGATAGATCTCTTGGCATGGTGTCTGGAAAACCTGAATTCAAACCCAGATTCTGTGTTGATCCTGTCACTTGACCCCATTTGACTCACTTTCCTCATATGTAAAATGAGCTGGAGAAGGAAATGACAAACCAATCTAGTATCTTTGCCAAGAAAACTCCAAATGGGGTCATGTAGAATAAGACATGACTGAAACAACCAAACAACAACTATATAGAATCTTAACCAGAATGTCCTTACCCCATTGGGCCTTAATTTTCTCATCTGTAAAAATTACTGTATTGGAAAAGAGTCCATCCAGTTTCAAAATTCTATAGTATTATCATAATTTTCTCCTCTTTATGCCCCACTTAACTTTTAGCATATAAAATTTGTCTACACCTTCATGTGTTTTAATTTTTTTTTTTAATTTTTAATAGGACCTGACATTTCTCACTTGACAATAGATACCCAAAAATATCCTTGAGAGACTTTCTGAAGATCATTTGTTCATATCTTGGCAAGTGAAAACAAAGTGGTCCATGATGAGCACATAATACTCCTACAAAATAACCTCAAAAATAAATTTGGGATTGTTTTCACTTCTCAGGTAAAATTCAGGTCATTCAGGGACATAGACCATGTTTAGTTTTTATTGCCATCATCACTCGGCAACTGAGGGCTTTTGGCATTCCAATACAAGACAATGAGTGACTCAGTCTTTCAAATTTATAGAAAGTGTGTGGGCAGGATTATCTCCTCCTTTTAGCTCCAAGCCCTTCAGAGGTCTAAAAGCAAAGAGTGGATACTTTGTCTCAGTCCTTCCAGTCCAGCATAATCTGTTTACTAAACTAGATTAGCAGAGAAAACTTGAAGTCTATGCCCTCAATGACAAGGTTCCAAATGATTACAGTGCATATTCAGAAGTAGAGGAGGACATTTTTTTAATCTTATTGGTGTAGGGAAGCTGTACTTTCTGATTTAACTTTGTCTACATAGGAAAAACAGAGAAACTAGTCACTGAATTTACAATTTAGCAAATTGAGCAAGCTCTGATTTTAAAAATAATCTTGTTTAAATATTTACTTCATTTTTAAGTAGTTTTCTGTGCCATTAAACTAGATTGTAAACTTTCTGTGAGTATGAAGCTGAGTAATTACACTCTATCTCCAACAGATAACAGTGATTTATGGAGAACAGAGAAAGTGTGAAGTCTTCAATAAGGATTTAGAATCATAAAATGTTAGTTGAAAGAGATCTTTAAGTCATATTCTTGGTGTACTCAACATCTAGCACCAATAAGTGTTTAAGAAATGTTAGTAGGATACATAAAAACTATTTAAAGCAGATCTTTTTGTGATGGCAAAGAATTGGAATCAATCTAGGGAGAATCAAGGGAAGAATGGCTGGACAAGTTGTGCTATATGACTTTAATGGAATACCATTGTGCATAAAAAATTATGAGCAGACAGATTTCAGAAAAACCTGAAAGACTTACATGAACTAATGCTGAGTGAAGTGAGCAGAACCAGAGGAATATTGTGCATGGTAAAAACAATATATAAACATAGCTCTTCTCAGCAATGCAGTGATCCAAGGCAATTCCAAAAGACTCATGATAGAAAATTCTATACACATTCAGAGAAAGAACTATAGAGTCTTAATGTAAATCAAAGCACACAAATTGTTCATGTTTTTGTTTTGTTTCTTTCCCCTTTTATTCTGATTCTTCTTTTCTGATGATATCAAATGTGGAAATTTATTTAACATGATTGTACGTGTATAACCTATATCAGATCATAGCTTGTTAAGATAAGGAGAGAGGGAGGAAAATTTGGAATCAAAATCTTACAAAAACGAATGTTGGTAACTATTTTTACATGTAATTGAAAAATAAATACTATTAGGATATAGAGAGAAATATTAATGAAGTCAAATTGAATTGAACTTACAACCATTGTAGAAATCTTTACTTCAACACCCCCTGAAAAATGGTTCTCTTAAAGAAATAATTTCATTGATCAAGATCTCCCAATTTCATGAAACAACATGTTCCATTGTTGGACAATCCTAGTAGAATTTTTTTTATGTTACACCCAAATATGACTACCTCTCACATTCATGAACTAGTTCTACAGGGTTGTGTAAATTAATGGGTAAAAGCATTAAATTTGAATAACCTTTCATTTTCTGACATCAGTGGACATATACACACATGTACTTTACTGGTATGAGGATGTTAAGAGAATGACTGACTTTAACTGGATAAAATAGGAATAAACTAGTTTTTCAACTTTACTTAGTTCTCTGTCAGCCAAGTGATGAATTTAATCTCATATGCACAAGTTTCATTGTTAGTTTTTTGTTATGTTATTAATTTTGCATATTACTCCAAGGAAACATGAAAAAGTTATAGCTCGTCAGGAGCACATTTCAATGGTGATAAGAAATATTGCAGCATCTGTTGGTGTGGGGAGTCAAATATTTCAGTATTATTCAGGCTGGAAATGAAATGTGATCAGTCACACCAAAGTACAAAGAAAGGTGTGATCAAAAATGAAATCCATTCATTGCTGCAAAATAGACTATCAATTCTCAGAAAACAAAAACTCCAAAGCTATCTAGCAAGTCACTCTTATACACTGAAAGGTAGATTGCTTCAAATTCAAAGAACAGTGAGAAGACCAGGCTTAAAGAAAAATCAGCAGGTAACTTTTATAGTGGAGGGGGAGGGGAAATTCTTCTTGTGGGCAAGCCAATACAAAAATTGAAATATCGATACCTGTTTTTATTTTAATTTTTCTGTTGAAATTATTTTTGTTTCATTCAGGGTTGTGCCAAAATTATTATCAGAAGAAATCTGATAGGTGAGCCTTGACATATAGGAATCCTCAGACAGCTTCTTGCTGTTCTTCTTTTAAAAATTATTTATTTTTAATACACATTGCTTTATAAATTGTGTTGTGAAAGAAAAATCAGAGCAAAAGAGAAAAACCACGGGAGAGGGAAAAAACAGAAAAAAGAAGTGAAAATAACATGTGCTGATTTATATTTAATCTCCAAAGTTCTTTTTCTGCTTGCAGATGGTATTTTCTGTCCAAAGTCTATTGAGATTGCTTTGGATCACTGAACCACTAAAAAGAATGAAGTCTTTCATAGTAGATGATCACATATTCTTGTTGTATTATGTACAATGTTTCCTTGTTCTACTTGTTTTGTCCAGCATCAGTTCATGTAAATCTTTCCAGGCTTCTTTAAAATCAGCTTGTTCATCATCATTTTCCTATAGAACAATAAATAATATTCCATTACATTCATATACCATAGTTTATTCAGTCATTCCCTCATTGATGAACATCTACTCATTTTCCAATTCTTTGCTACCACAAAAAGAATTGCTATAAATATTTTCGCACATATAGTTCTTATTTTCCTCTTTTATGATTTTCTAGGTATACTGACCCAGGTATACTGCTGGGCCAAAGGGTATGCAGTTTGATAGCCCTTTAGACATAGTACCAGATAGTTCTCCAGAATGATTGCATCATTTCACAACTCCACCAACAATCCATTAGTGTCCCAGTTTTCCTACACCCCCTCCAACATTAATCATTATCTTTTTCTATCATCTTAGCCAATCTGAGAGGTATGAGGTGCTACTTCAGAGTTGCTTCAATTTGTATTTCTGTAATCAATAGTAATTTAGAGCTTTATTTCATATGACTATAGATGGCTTTAATTTTATCATCTGAAAATTATTTGTTCATATCCTTTGGCCATTTATCAATTGAGGAATGAGTTACTTTGTTGTTGTTGTTTTTTTTTTTTTTTTCTGAGGCAATTAGGGGTTAAATGGTGACTTGCCCAGGATTGGAAGTGTTAAGTGTCTGAGGCCAGATTTGAATTCAGGTCCTCCTGACTTCAGGGCTGGTGCTCTATCCAATACACCACCTAGTTGCCCTTATGACTTATATTTTTGTAAATTTGATAAAGTTTTTTATATGTTTTAGAAATGAGAGCTTTATCAGAAATACCGCTGTAAAGATTTTTTTTTCCTTACTTTGTACTTCCCTTTTAATCTTTTTGTTTTTTCTGTTGCTTTTGTTTGTGCAAACAAATTTTAATTTAATGTAATTAAAGTTGTCTATTTTGTTTTCCAAAATGTGCTCTAGTTCTTCTTTGGTCATAAATTCCTCTCTTCTGCAAAGATCTGATAGGTACATTATCCCTTCTTTCCCTAATTTGTTTATGGTATTATCCTTTATGTCCAAATTATGTCCCTGTTTTGACTTTATTTTGGTATAGGGTAGGAGATCTATGCTGAGTTTATGACATTTTCCAGTTTTTCCAGTAATTTTTGTCAAGTGGTGAATCCTTATTTCAGAAGCTGGAGTTTGAAGGTTTATTTAAATACTAGATTACTATAGGCCTTGATTATTGTGCTGTGTGTATCTTATCTATTCCACTGATGGACCATTCTATTTCTTAGTCAATACCAAATGTTTTTTATGACTGTTGCTTTATAGTACAGTTTTAGGTCTGGTACTTCTAAGCCACCATCCTTTGTATTTTTCATTAATTCCCTCGATATTCTTGACCTTTTGTTCTTCCAGGTGAATTTTGTTATTATTTTTTTCTTGTCTCTAAAATAAATTTTGACAGTTTGATTAGAATGGCATTGAACAAGTAGATCAATTTAGGCAGAATTGTCATTTTTATTATATTAGCTCTTGCAGTTCTTTGAAGACAAACCACCTTAATTCATCACAAAATCACATTTCACATTGGATTCATGAGCAAAACTTTGATGAACAATCCATTTTTTCCCAAGTATATGTAGTTGTATACCACCATTTTTCAATGAGATTTAAATCAGACAAGTTTGCAGGTCTTTGAAGCTTATTTATCTCTATGTCTCATATACATTTCTTAACCTTTCATGAAAAATGTCATGGTGCAAAGTTGGGTTGTGGTATTCTATCTCAATTTGACAATTTTGGTGGTTTTGGAATTATTCTACTTATGAGTATATGGATATATTTTATCAGAGTTCAACATTCCGTCAGTATGGACAACACAAGAGAAAACATCTCCAAAATATTTTGGTAGGACAGTTTCTTCCATTGAATACAAAGGGAGTGCAAAGAGGTACCGTGGAGTTCGTAGAAGCTGGTTAGACTTCTAAGATGCCAAGGTCATCCACTATATCCCAAGCTATAACCAGCTGTTCTGTTCTGGCAGGATACTGACAACACTGGAAGACAAAATGAGAATGATGAGTTTGTGCAACTCTGCTTCACTTAAATCCAATCCATGCAACAGTCAAGACATCATAACATTGGTACCTTTAAGGTGAAGAATGAACCACATATGCTAAAATATTTTTCATTTTTTTCACATTTATATCCCTTATCTTTGTAACCCACACATAAATTCTGATTCTTTGTCTGTGACCTTGATCAAATGATGTATGTAACACTTTAGGCTTCTGTTTCTTCATCTGTCACATGAGAGATTTAGAGTAGATATCTTCTGGGTTTCTTCCAACTCTAGATCTTTTTTACTGATATTTTAAGCTGTCTATTTTTGTTTACCTACATATCCTCAAAACTAGCACAGTGCTTTGCATAGTACATTTCCACTATGTAAGTTAGGTACTTACAGAGCTTATTTACTTTGGAAAGAGAACTTACAACCTCATGGAATAAGAACCTCAGGTCTCTAAGATCTGAGGGGATGGCCCAGTTCTGATTTTTACATCTGTGTGACACTGGACAAGTCACTTTGTCTTTGTTAACCTTAATTTCCTGTCTTGTATCTCTGCTGCCTATCCCCAAGGGTTGTTGTAAAGAAAGTGCTTGGCTACATTGTTCTACTCTACGTGCAAGCATTATAATTATTTGCACATAAACTACTATTTAATATTGGTAGTAAGCACTTTGGCCTTAAACCTTTAAAAATCTAGGCTCTGTCAATTTCCAAATTATAAAATCTATATGTTTGGTCTAATCATAGCAATAATGGAGAAGTGACAGAAAGTGTGAGGTAGAGGAGAGGCACTTTTTGGGAGGGACATCTTTTCCAAATATTTCCTTTTTGTTCAGTCATTTTTCATTTGTGTTTAAATATTTATGACCACATTTTGGAATTTCTTGGCAAATAAAGTTTGCCATTTCCTTCTTCAGCTCATTTTACAGATGAGAAAACTGAGGCAATAAGATTAAGTGACTTGCCCAAGGTCACAGAGCTAATAAATATCTGAGACCAAATTTGAACTCAGAAAAATGAGTCTTCCTGAGTTGAGGTTCTGCCCTCTATCTATTATGTCATCTACTTGCTCATATTTGTTTACAGCACTACATTTTAAACCCATGTCAATGAGTCAAGCCATTTTTGCTTTATTAATATTCAATCTGACATGGGTAGAGAAAAAATTATATACTTGGTTCTTGCACAGTTGACATGTAAATTTATTAAGTGTTCCATTATTCTGAACAATTTATACCTACAAAATCATTGTTTAAAAAGAGCATCTGGTCCAGTTCCTACCTAGAGGCAGGTACATCTCTAAACCAGTCAGGGGAGCAGGGAATCTATTCTCTTCTTGAAGAACTCCAGGGATAAACACTGCACAACTTCTTTCTTGGTGGTCTAGCTTAGTATTTATCACTCTGACAGTGGAAGTCCTTCTTCATGTTCAATTGAAATATTTCCTGTTTTTATGGAAGTTCAGTTCTTCTTGCAAATACTTTGTGACCAAAAATCCTTTTTTTTCCCCGAGGAAGTTGGGGTTAAGTGACTTGCCCAGAGTCACACAGCTAGGAAGTGTTAAGTGTCTAAGGTCAAATTAGAACTCAGATCCTCCTGACTTTAGGACTGGTGCTCTATCCATTGTGCCACCTAGCTATCCCCAAATATCCTTTCCTAAAAGCTTTTCTTGTAATTTAAATTCTATTTTACCACTGAAAATGACTGCTTCCATCAAAGTGAGATGGTTTAAACTTTTGTAGGATCTCCAGATTGGCAGATAACTTCAGTTCTTTGTATGAAAAGCTAACAAAGTCAAAGGAGGTAGGGAGGAAAAAGGATACTTAAGATTTAGATAGACCTTATTTAGATAGTTTCATTTAAGGACATGTTTTTCCTATCTGCACTGAGAATACCTGTCTTAAGAAAGTGAGACAGACAGAGAGGGAGAGACAGAAAGACAGAGACAGAAAGAGACTATTTTTACATGGAGGAAGCATCTCATAAAAAAAAAAAATTGGTGACAGTGACAATATTTGCTGCTATATGTTACTACAATGCAATACAAAATAATAAAGAAACATTAAAGGAATTTAGAATATTTCACCCAAAAAGCAAAAACAAAAACTTTGATCTCCGATCTAAGAGATATTTTCATTTATTTTTAAAAGCAGCAAAGTAATGAGTAAAAAATACTGCAAGGTCCAGAGACCTTGTTATAAAAGAGGCTTTATTATTTAATAGCTGTGTAATTAGTAAGTCACTTTATTTCATTAAGCCTCCGTTTCCTCATATGTAAAATAAGGGTAATAACCTTTGTACTGTTCACCTTTCAGGATTGTTGTGAGGAAAGCAATTTGTAAAATTTAAGGTTCTATAGAAATTATGTTCCATGTTTTTCAAATTTTCTTATAATATCTCTTTTTATGTTAAGGTCATGTACCCATTTTGATCTTAAATTAATAAATTGTATATTGGTCTATATCCACTTTCTGCCACACTGCTTTACCATAGACCAATATTTTATAGCATTGCCAAACTAAGAATTTTTTTAAAAATTACTAATGATGCTATGAAAGAGATTTGAGAGCCATATAATACAAATCATAATATAAATATAAGGAAGGATTTCCAGATATCCTTTAAGAGTTGTGAAATTCTCAAATAAAAGCTTTTTAATCTTCTTTTCTGTATATACTAAAAGTATTAGTAGTTACCCATTTGTTTGGGAAGGTTTTAGTACAGGCTTTTCTGATAAAGGGAGAGAGTTCAATGATTTTCTATAGTCAGTCAGTCAACAAACATTGACTAAATTCCTATTATGTACCAAATTGTGTACCAGACAGTTTGCTTAGTGGTTGTTCCTCAAGGAAGTAACATTCTGATGGGGGAAACAGGATACAAATAACTATGGACATACAAGAGCCTACATTGTCTGTGGAAGGTGATCTCAGGGAGAAGACATGACAGGGACTTGAGAGGGTACCAATGAACTCCCAAAGAAAGTGAGTTGAGTGTGAAGGCATTTGGGAAGCCCCTGTTAGAAGTAACATTTCAGATAAGTAAGATGTCTATTTCCCTTTCTAATGCTTCTCTGTGACTAAATGTTTATTCTTGCCAACGGTGAGAAGAGGCATACCATCTTGGCTTTTTTTCACATAACTTTTAGGATTAAATATGTGGATGGAGCTCTAAACTGGGAAAGAAGAGACCTGACTTTTCTTCAGTCACAGGCATTTATAAAATATCTATTTGGCCAAGAATTGTGCAAAGTACTGGCAGCCCATGTCCTCACCAAATGTGTGTGTATACACACCTACATAAAATGCATGTATATATGTACATACATGTGTACTATATGTTTGTGTCTATATATACACCTGTGTATGTTTATGTGTACATGTGTGTTTACACACATTTTTATATGTTTATCAGAGGAGACAATATGACAATTTAAAAGTGCATACATAATAGTACTAAGTAATTTGGCCAGAGAGAGATCTATTAGCATCTAGGAAGTATCAGGAAGGGCTTTACAAAGATGGTGGGGCTTGAGCTGAATCTTGAAGGAGAGTAAAGAAATCAAAGTTGAATCAGGAAAAACAATCACTTACTAAGTGCATGAATTTGGAAAAGTTACTTCCCTCTAGGCACTATTTGCTCATATGTATATGAGGAAGTCAGACTGGATGACCACTAATGTCTCTTCCAATGCTAAAAGGCATGTCTTTGCTTCTATATACCCAGTGAAGTCATTCCACTTTCTTATTTCCCATTTGAAATAATCCCTAAATGATGTGACTCCTTTGGGCTTTCACTTTAGGCCCCAAATAATTCTCCATGTCTATTTTCTGAGTTTTTGTTCAAGAGGATACAGAGCTGCAGTGGTAAGCATTCATTTTTCTGATTAGGAAATAATGTTCTAACTCTGAAATGCCTCGAGCACACACAACAGAAAATTCTATCTGGATTTCTATTAGGTACATGCCAACTTGAAGTTTGTGGTTTTGCTTAGTGATCCACTATTTGGAGAGGTTTCAGGGTAAAAAAAAGTTATCTTTAAGAAAGTAGAACAAAAAACATGTGTTTCATCCTCTATTTATGCCCCTTTATTGAGTATCTATCACTTGCCACTGACAGAGGCAAAGGAGAGATGTGATCATAAGGTTCAAGGGGATACACCTGCCCTCACTGCAGATGCAAAGGGATTCAATGTAGACAATGCACTTTGCCATGCTGTCTCTGAGTAGAGGTATATTTAGGACATTTGGGCTAATTTGCTGAATTCTTTTTTCTCGAAACAGAAACCCTCTTCTGTGGAAGGTGATCTCAAGGACAAGACATTCTTCTGTGAACCCCCCTTCTGTGAAAATCAAGGTCATATTTCAAATATTAATGTTCAATTAAATTCATTTTAACAAGTGGTAATTATGTACCTTCTACTGGCAGCTAGGTGTCTCAGTGAATAGAGTACCACACCTGCAGTCAGATAGACTTCTCTTCCTGAGTTCAAATGTGACTTCAGATACGTATTAGATGTATGATCCTGGTCAAGTCACTGTTTGCCTCCATTTCCTCCTTTGTAAAATAAACTGAAGGAAATAGCAAACTGCTTCAGTATCTTTGTTAAGAAAATGGGGGAGAAAGGGCCATGGAATTTCAGACACAATTGAAAAACAATATATGAGCTTCTTTCAAGGAGCTTACATTATATTAAAGAAAAATGTCATGTACAAATACAAATACAAATACAAATCAAAAAATAAAAACAAAGTCATGTTCAGGAAAGGATACAAGTCTAATATGATTATTTATATTTGTACAGAGATTCCAAAGGGTTACAGAGTGGGATAGGGACACTAAAATGATGAATAGTTAAGAAAGCACAGGAAATGATGGTTAAGAAGGGAAGCTTCAGTTGAGAAAGAGAATAATCTCAATTTTGAATAGAGCCATAGTCACATAGTACATAATCATACCTATTAGAGTAGCACTGGTGACATGAAATACTCAGGGCATGAATATGACTACAAGATCTTCTAGTAAGATTCTTTATTGCAAAGAAATTGAGGAAAAGAGAAGTGAGAAGTAGAACTGCCAGCTGAATTTATATCCTATTTGTGTGACCTTGGACAAGTCAGATAACCATTCGCAATCTCAGTTTCCTCATCAGTAAAATTAATATTGCCCTACATGGTCATTCAGTTCCCTTGGAGGTCTAAAGCAATAATTCTATAATCTGATAATTCCAAATGCAGAAAGAACATCACAGTACAATGCCACAAAGCTCTGCTTTGTCAAACCAATTTTTTTTGAAGGAAGGGAGTTAAAACTGATCTTATAAAAATTCCAAGGGGAAATAAATCTGTTGAATACTAATTTGATTTTCTCTTCTACTGGGCATGTTTTCAGGCTTGGCAACTACTTTCTCTATCCCTCTTAGTTGGACCATGAAGACATTAAAAAGTCCTATATGTTACATATTTTAATTAAGAATTTCATCAACAACCTAACCTTGAAGCCATATATAAACAAAGTGTAGTTAGGCATGGGACAAAAAAATTGAAAATATGTAATTCATTTTAATGTTAAAAAAGAATTCTAGCAAAACTGATAATAACATTTTTAAGAAGTAGATAATGAAATCCCTGCCCTCTGTGTTAAAATTAAATGGGTGTGAGTCTTTCTGATGATAGGTTTAGAAATGCAAATCATAAATTACTCTGAGAATTAAATGTGTCTAGGTGTAAAATTAGGAACTGGTGGGAGTTGCAATTGTGGTAATAATATTGTATGTCTCAAGAGACTCTTGAATTCAGTCTCTGGGGTATTTTGCCTAGAACACTGATGTGTGAGAGGATGTCCTGTTCTCAGGTTCAGATGTAATGTGATTTTATTTAGAGAATTAGATTTGGTTAGCATAGGAATGTGGCAGAAGACCAAACTGGTAGGAGAGAAATAAGATATTCAGTTCATAATCAACAGAGAACATCCATAATAATGATCAAGGATTTTATTTTCAAAACACTCTCAGATACAATGATGCGGTTAGGGTGTGACCCAGTGGATGGAGCACTGGGACTAGAGTCAGCAAGTTCTGAATTTTATCATTGTCTCAGACACTTATTCATTATTATGTGATCCTGGATAAGTCACTTGATCTCAACAATACTTCAATTATAAAAGGGGTTAATCACATGTAAAATGTATGGGACTGCCTGTCATCGGGGGGAGGAAATGGAGGGAGGGGGGGATAATTTGGAAAAATGAATACAAGGGATAATATTATAAAAAAATTACTCATGCATATATACTGTGAAAAAAATCCAAATTAAAAAAATAAAATAAAAGGGGTTAATAACAGCACTATTTCACAGGGTTGTTATGAAGATCAAATCTGTAAATGTTAAAATGTTTAAGTGCTTAGCACAGAGCCTGGTATACATTAGGTATTATATAAATATTTATTCTCTCCATCCCAACCACAAGCCTCATTACCTATACCAAGGTCATTTCTATTAATTGAATAGTATTAGAGATAGAGATGCAAAGTTATTTGCTCATGTCTAGAGAGATAGATTTAATTTTAAAGTTGGTGCTCATAGTAGGTGCTTAATAAAGTCTGCTGAATTTATCCTAGTCTTATTGTTTACCAGAAGAGTATCTCTCTCAAGATGCAACATCTTTAGGTTTGAGACATTATCTGCATTTAGAAAATAGAATGTTTGGGGCAAAAAAAAAAAATATATAATAGATCCTCATTCTTGTCTTCTGAGTTTACATATCACAGAGTATATTATAGATAATCATCAATTTATATGTACACATTCACTGTTTGTATTAAGTACATCATTTTGCTGGGAAGCCCTTTTACAATGCAAGGGATCTCAAGGTCCAAAAAAAATCGTTCTTTCACAAGCTTATATGATGTCTACTGGCCTCTCCCACATTTGTCATTTTTATAATCAAGCCAAACTAATCATATCCAACACTTTTCACTGAATTTCCTTCTGATTCTTCCTGTTCTAAATGAAACACCAGTACTTAGGCCAGATTAAACAGAGAATCCATAGAATCTTAAATTTGATTGACTCTGATCATAATTGCTAGTCAATGTGGATGACAAAATCATTGGATGTCAGAGACAAAAGGAGTATTTCAGGTTATTTAACCTAACCTCACTTTACAGATGAAAAGTTGGGTAACCAAGAGAGAAGAAAAAAAAAAAAAAAAGGAAAAGAGAGGGACTGCAACTAAGAGCTAGAAAGAAGAGAGAGAGAGAGAAGGAAAGAAGGAAGAAAGGAACAAAAGAAGGAAGGATGAAAGGAAGGAAGGATGAAAGGAAGGAAGGAAGGAAGGAAGGAAGGATGAAAGGAAGGAAGGAAGGAAGGAAGGAAGGAAGGAAGGAAGGAAGGAAGGAAGGAAGGAAGGAAGGAAGGAAGGAAGGAAGGAAGGAAAAAGAAGGAAAAGAATTCCTGTTCAATTTTGAATGATACTACGTAGATTTTTAGGCTTAGAACTAGAGGGAATCTTAAAAGTAATCTGGTTCAGGGGCTTCTTAAACTTTTTTTCCAATTGTGACTCTTTTTTTTTAACCAAAGAAATTTTTATACGACCCGCAGGTATACAGGGATATTAAATAAGTATACAAATCAAATATTTAGTGATAATAAGTCATACTTTTGTGATATACATATTTAGTTATGAGACCCCATATTGGGTGATAATACACAGTTTAAGAAGCTGGAATCCAGTCCCAAACTCCTTCATTTCACAGATGAGTTAAGTAAGACTCAGAAAGATTAAGTAACTTGCCCAACAGACCAGAGAGAGTTAATGAGCTGAGATTTGAATGCAGGTGTTCTGACTCCAAACCCAATATTCATTCTAGTGTATTATCTAAGCTCATGGATTAGACAGTCCTCCCAATTTTGACATGCTACGAACTGTGTATATTTTGAATACCGAATTTTATGAAATTCAACTCTTCAAAGAACGACTGAATGTATTAATGTTTTAGGCCCAGCCACCTTGATTTCTTTAGTTCAAAGGTCTAATTTTGTCTGGACTGAGATCATGGAGGGTTCACACTTTGTGCAGCTGAATATTTTATATGGATTAGCTGAAAATATTTATGTCTGATTTACATGAATGTAATTGAGCTTTTCAGAAGCACCATCTTCTGAAATAACTTGGCTGTGCCTTGTCTACTTTGTTGAATTCTATTCCTCTCACTCTTGAGTTCTCTGTGAGTAACAACATCTATACCAAGAACATGAAGAATTAATACTACAGAACTATCAAACGTCGTTATGGTAACAGACTCGTTGTTCCTTGGAAGGAATGAGCTTTATCTGTTATTTTTATTCCAAATGAGCTGAAGAAAACATGACATCAGACAGACATTAAGATGACATCTAAACAGAGAGCAATAGCACCCCAGACCCTAGAGACTTTACAATGACCCAAATGGTTCTTTAGTTTTTTTATAGGTACAAGTTCTCTCAGCACTACAAAAGAGGGTATATAATAAATGCTGTCATACACAGAAGGCAGATGCAGTTGGCCCAACATCATGGAAATTTTTCTGAAGTATTCAGTACTGTAAACATAACTAGATCTCACATTACACATAGAGAATTAATACTGCTTAACAAAAGATGACATCTGAAATTATTTGGAGAAAGCAGAGTTGGATAAGAAGTACTAGGTCATTTACTCTTTTCCCTTGCCAAAGTGAAAAATATTCTCAAACTTTCTCCTCCTCCTTCTCCTTCTCCTCTTTATTCTTCTCCTCCTCTTCATCCTTCTTCTTTTCTTCCTCCTTCTCATCTTCCTCCTCCTCCTCTTTCTTCTCCTCGTTATACTCTTTCTTTTTCTTCCTCCATCTTCTCTTTCTACTCTTCCATAAACCTCCAATTAAGTGAAGTGGCTTCTACCATATCTCTGAAGCAAGGCTGATATCTATTTTATGGATTAGATATAAAATCTAATCTGGCTTTATACCATTCATAACTTGCCCCCCTTACCTTTCCAAGCTTATTATACTTCACTCGCCCCAATGTATTCTAAAATCCAGTAACACAATCCTTATTGTTCTTCCTTGCACACAAGACCCCCTTTTTCTTGACTTTACATTTTCATGGGTTGTTCCCCAGGTCTGGAACTTTCTTCTTCATCATATCCACTTCCCTGGCTTTCTGTGACTTCCTTCAATTCAGAGTTAAAAGTCACTGTTCTTCAGGAACCCTTTCTCAGTCCTTAAAAGCAATGCCTTCTTTCTGTAATTACTCCTAATTTCTCTTTTATTTACTTATTTTTTTAAATAGTTGTTTGTATATTATCTCTTCCATTGCATTGTGCACTCCTTGAAGACAAGATCTATTTTTGCTTTTCTTTTTATTTCCAGAATGGTTCCTTGTACATAATAGATATACTTAATAAATAATTATTTATTATGACTCTTTCTCACATTTTTTGTCCTTGTCTTTGTCTCTCAATCTCGCTCTGTCTTTCTGTCTCTCTCTCTTTGTCTGTCTCTGTCTCTCTGTCCTTGTTTGTCTGTGTGAAACTGTCTCCTCTGTGTTTATCTTTGATCCTCATGAATGAACACACAATAGTTCTCTTTTCCCCTTTTTCTCCCTTGTTCTTGGGTTCAGAACTATGAAGCTTTTATGACCCTCTATTATCATAAATCCTACTGAGTCCAGGAGAAGTGTTTTAATTTTATCCTTTTTACCAAAATTCCTCTCCATATTGTGTCTTTTTAGGGTTTATTGTTAGGAATTATGCTCTTACTTCATAGAAATTGTTTTTGATAGATTTGCTTGTCTTGAGTTAGAAATTTCCATTGAATTAGAGAAATTTATTTGATGATCTTTAACAAATTTGGTAGATAATGTAATTCCATGATTTTAGAGAGAGGAATATTCTTAAAAGGCATAAGGAATTGTAGCCATTAAAAGAGATAAAAATAGAAATGATCAAAGAAGTAGAAAAAGCATGAAGAAATAAAGTGTCAAGGAAGTCTGAGGAGAAATTTATTAGAAATATAGGGTCAACAGCATCAATGGCTGCAGAAAGGTCAAGGAGAATGAGTACTGAGATAAAAGAATTTGATCATAAGAATCAAGTAGGAACAACTCCCTATAGACATTTTAATAGGGAGCATTTGATGTCTTTTTTTGCCAGTAGCTTCTGGGTAGACTAAGCATTAGCTCTGGAGAGCAATGACCAAGTGGTCAAGTATTCTTCACATTCTCTCTTAGCTGAACTACACCCAGTTCAACATTGCCCTGACAATAGTGAAACAAAGCTAATTTTAGCTAGTCCAGTGTTGTAACCATTTATGGTTTGTCATTATAGTTGGCCAGGAAAGGAGACTCGGAATGAATCTTGGGAAGATTGTGTATATCTAGAAAATGTTTTTCCACATAAGGAGTAAACAAGTTCTTTTCTAAAATAGTCTATAAAAGAAAACAAAAAAATCCATATAATTCTCCAGACACAAAAATGAAGTTTTGGCATTACTATGTGACATATAATTCATTTTCAATAGCTGTAATATCTTCAGTTTTATTTAGACACCCCCCCGCCATGGTGTTCAAAACATTTCATACATTCTTGTTTACTCTAGAAATCTACTCTATTATAATATCACATGTTTATACACATTGTATAGGAAAATTTCAAAATGATTTTTTGGGTGAAACCACTTTATAAAAAGATTTTTTGTTGTTAGAAGAAGAATTCTTCCAATGTCACATTTTGCTGTAATTTTATTCTACTATCTAATGAGAAGTCACCTATCCTCCTGATCCAAATTTAATTAAATAAAATAATAATTATTATTATAAATAAAAGAATTAAGTCAATTTAGAGTTCAATGATCAGCTTCCTCATTTAACAAATGATAAAACTGAAATTTAGAGGAGGGGAAATTTCTTACATAAGTTCATACAACTTGTTATTGGTATAGGATGCAGATATCCTGACAACAGTCTGTCCTCTATTCCATTTTGACTTGTTATGATCAGAAAAAGGCATTACAACAGAAATTAGGATACCTAGGTTTCAGTCTCATTTGTGCCACTAATTAGCAGGTAATCTCCAATAAATCACTTAACATGCATTATCTATTGGGATAGTGCCTCTGAAACAATTTCCTGGACACCCCCCAAGTGTCCATGTGACCTCCCTTCTCTATCATACTTCTAGCACAGTAAATTTTAAAAAAAATTCTATGTACTTAGAAAAAATGTACAAGTCCCCCAATTCTGAATATATATAATTGCAATTGTCTTAAATCTGATGCATATGTTGCCTCATTTATTTACATTAAAACTTAGGAAATTTAGCTCACAGGCCATGACTTTTACAGATACCCAACTCAGTAGCATTAGATTTTACCAACTAAACTATCTTTTCATATTATATTATTATAATTTTTAGGCAATCAGAATTAAGTAACTTTCCTGGGTCACACAGCTAATAAGTATTTGAACTCACAGCCTTCTGAGTCCAGAGCTGGTACTTACAACACTTAGATGCCCTCTTATTACATCTTAGTGAGAAAATCAAGTTTCTGGGTTCACTGACTGGCTATTGTTATTTCTTTTGCTTATTTGTCAGTCAGTAAGCTTTCCAGTAATTTCTGTAAACATTAATATATGATAGTAACACCCCAGTAATTTATGCACATATATACACACATACATGTACATATGTGCACATATACATACATTTATTTGTTCAGTTATTACAGTCATATCTGACTCTTTATAATTCAATTTGGAATTTTCTTGAAAAATATAGTGGAGGGTTTCTCATTTCCTTCTCCAGTTCATTTACATTTGAGGAAACTGAGGCAAACAATTCAGTGACTTGCTCAGGATCACTCAGCTAGTAAGTATGTGATGCTGAATTTGAACTCAGGCCTTCCTAACTCCAAGCACTGCATTCCATCTATTGTTCTCTTTAGTTGCTCACATATATGTTTGTGTGTTTATGTATAGGTGTATTTAGATAGATAGATAGATAATAGATATAGATAGACAAATGTAGATAGATATGTGCTGCTATGGATAACTATAGATAACTTTTTTCAAAAAAAAAAAAAGAGCAACCAAGTTTTATGTGTCCTTGGTATAAATGATGGAGTTCCAGAAAACGGTGAAGCATTGATGTTAAAGTCCGTTTAGCCCATTTTCTGATTTGCCAAAAGAAAGTTTTGTACTCATTTTATGCACATGTGTAAGTGAATGTAAACCCTAAGACCCTCATTGTGAGAAAATGTAATGACAGCTTCTAAGGGAATCCAGAAACTATATGATTATAAGCTAAGGTCTTTCAGTTTGAATAGAAATGTTTTTCAAACTGTCAGTTTCAGTTGGTGATATTTTAGTTGGGCAGTTTTAAGGACAATAATATTTATTGTATATTTGATATAGCATTTTAAATTTTGCAGACCTATAGAGCTTAATTGATCCTTACAATAACTCTGTGAAAAGGGAGTTATTATTATTCTAATTTTATAAGTGAAAACTTTGAGGTTTCGAATCTCTGAGTCAGTAAATATTAGAGGCAGACTTTAAAACCCTTTTCTTTATAGTCTTCCTTTGCTTTAAAAAGGCAAAACATCCCTTTTAAAGAGAAAAAAGGACTAAGAAACGGGTAATTCTTTGGCCTTAAAAATCCTTCATGTCTCACTTTTTTTCCATTTTCCCCTGAATTTTCATCCCTGCAAGCTTTTTACACCTCTGTCCTGTCTTACCCCTCCAGTACTCAATGATCCAGTACCAACCACCTGAAGTTACTCCGTTGCTGTTTCCTGAAGAAGATACTCTTATCTTCCAACTGCAGACATTTCCATCAGCTATCCCCATACCTGGAAAGCTCTCATCTTCCTTCCTTCCAGGTCAAATTTCACCTTCTACATCTTTATTGATCCCTCTGATTCTAGTGTCTTCCCTCTATTGATTATTTCCAGTTTATCTTATATGTAATTATTTGTGCATAATTGTTTGCACACTGCTTTTCCATGAAACTGTGAGCTTCTTGAGAGCAAGGGCCTTTTTGCTTTTCTTTGTATCCTCAGTTTTTGCATGTAGAAAGTGATTGACAAATGTTTATTGATTGACTGACAAGAATAACAGTCTCCAGTCATCCCTTAAACCTCTGTTTAAGAACCTGGTATTTGTTTAATAAGCCATGAAGAGATAATATAGTAGGTAGAGCCCAGTACTAATTATCACCAACTTTGGTGCTATTGACCAGATAGCATCCCTGTGTTCAGTGACAACAGGCCACATCTCAAGTGGAGGGGATTTTGCAGTTGGGATTCCTGTTTAGTAAGGGGTTAACGTGAATGGCCTCTGAAGTCTCCTCCTAACTCTCAGAGTCTGTCATTTTTCTGATGCTGACTTTAAGGTTGGTCAGCCACCTATTGGTCAGGAAAGGTACAAGGAAAAGAGTGGGGCTGGATCACTGTAAACTCACCATGATAAATGAGGGGAAAAATTCAAACACATCCTACAAATCAGTAGCATAAAACACAGACAAAAGGTTCTACATATGCAGTTTTTGCATTGTAAGGCTTACCTGAAGGTGTGATGTGGGGGGATGTTAAATATAATAATATAATATAATATAATATAATATAATATAATATAATATAATATAATATAATATAATATAATATAATATAATATAATATAATATAATATAATATAAATATAATAAAAATAATAAAATAAAATTTGAAAAAGGATAAAGGACATATTTATGAATCATGACTTAGAAGCTTAGAAGATAATCTGATACCATTGTTCAGTAACCTCCTCTTCACATACAAAAGAATAAATATTTTTAATTCTATCTTTTAATTGTAACATAAATCACATGAATAACCACATTGTAGAAAGTGCTAAAGTGATCTCTTCCAGTCATCTTGAGTAGCTTTCTCACTGTTTCAGGGAGCTTTCTCATTTAAAGCCAAGAACCCATGAAGAATTACAGAATTTTAAAGGTGGAAATCACCTATCTCATTTACAGATGAGGAAATACAAGTCAGCATTCAGCCAGTTGATAATCAGTGAATAAATAGTATGTACTGTTTATTTGGTTTTGTTTATTAAGTCATTCCTATGTGCCAGACACTGTGCTGAATTCTGGACATAAGGAAAAATGGTGAAAGGGAGTCCTGCCTTCTAGCAGCTTATAATCTAATGATGGAAGTAATAAATAAAGGAAATTTGAAAGAGAATTGGAATGGGGGAAGTAAGTATACCTGGACATGTTGTACTCCAGAGGAATGCAGTTGGGTGGAAAATGAAGAGAAGAATGACCTGAATACCCTCCTTAAATGGATGTTCTGGGAAAAGGTTAAGTGATATAAACCAAGATCAGAAATGAGTTCCTGACAGAGCTAGTACTGGAATCCAAGATCTTTGCCTTCCAGTCCACTCTAGTCTGGAGCAGAGATAGTATTCTCCATTGTCTTTTTTCATACTTGGCTGCTTTTATGTATTTAAAATCTTTCATTTATTTAAAAAGATATTTACTGAGTACCAGTATGTACAAACAGTCTGTGCTGAAGCAATGTAGAAAAAGACTACTTATGCTCTCAAGGAGCTTATCATCTAGCAGGTGCATAAAGAAGTGTGTAAAAATGCTTGAGAGAGACATAAAATGCTTTAAGGAATTTAGTGAGGAAGAAGTCACTTCTGGTTCTCAGGCTCAGGGAAGGAAAGCTTCGTGAATGAGAAAGACCTAATCAGAGATGGACTTGGAAAGCTTTCAGGTTGTGTACATGGCAAACAAGCATAGAGGGTAACACAAGAAAAGACACAAGGATACACATAGGGCCTCGGAAACTCCAATACACATTCACAAACACCCTAGGTGGCCCAGTGGATAGACCTGGAGTGAGGGGACCTGAATTCGAATTGGTACTGGATCATTGAGTACTGGAGGGGTAAGACAGGACAGAGGTGTAAAAAGCTTGCAGGGATGGAGATTCAGGGGAAAATGGAAAAAAAAAGTGAGACATGAAGGATTTTTAAGGCCAAAGAATTACCCGATTCTTCCTCTTTTTTCTCTTTAAAAGGGCTGTTTTGCCTTTTTAAAGCAAAGGAAGACTATAAAGAAAAGGGTTTTAAAGTCTGCTTCTAATATTTACTGACTCAGAGATTCGAAACCTCAAAATTTTCACCTATAAAATTAGAATAATAATAACTCCCTTTTCACAGAGTTATTGTAAGGATCAATTAAGCTCTATAGCTCTGCAAAATTTAAAATGCTATCTCAAATATACAATAAATATTATTGTCCTTAAAACTGCCCAATTGAAATATCAGCAACTGAAACTGACAGTTTGAAAAACATTTCTATTCAAACTGAAAGACCTTAGCTTATAATCATATAGTTTCTGGATTCCCTTAGAAGCTGTCATTACATTTTCTCACAACGAGGGTCTTAGAATTTACACTTGCTTACACATGTGCATAAAATGAGTACAAAACTTTCTTTTGGCAAATCAGAAAATGGGCTAAATGGACTTTAACAGCAATGCTTCACAGTTTTCTGGGTGTGTCACCCTGGGTAAGCTACTTAACTCCAAATTTTATATATATATATATATATATATATATACATACATATATATATATATATCTTTTTTAAGGAAAATTACTAATGACCTCTTTTTTAAAAGAAAAAAAGGAAATAAATAAGATTCTGGCTTCCTGGATCATTTTCTAGCATTTACAAGTATCTGTCCCTTGCATTTCCATAGACTTCTTAATTCACTGGGAGAAGAGAAGTCTGAAGCAGTCAGTTATATTCCCCATTGTTACTCATGGCATAGGATAAATACCAAGAAATTGCTTTTACATCTCCATCTTTTCCTTCTTTCCTTCCTTTCCTCTTTTTTTTTTTTTTTTGTACTTCATTTCCTATTACATTTACAAAGAAATGTGGTAAAATACCGACAACTAAACAAAATTTTTTTTTAAGTAGCAAAATCAAACCCAGTGACCAGCTTTCTCTCCCCCCACCCCAATCTAATTGATATCAGGATATTTTTTCAGAAAGGGTTTTATTTTTTAAATTTACAAAATCATATTTTTTTTTTCTGCTCTCCCATTTTAAAAAGTAAGACAAATCCCTGGCACATAAAGGACTGGCCAGCACCAGTTCCATTCCCACCTGGGAAATTCATCACATTCACAATTCATATTCAATTTACTCCATTCAGATGAAAAGAGACTGGATTTCAGACCTTGATGATGGGGTGACATTGAATACAAGATTACGTAGCACTTTAAAGAACTTTCCTTTTATTAGATGCTCCATAATCACATTAACTTAGACTAAAAATTTGAACTAATTCTTTCCCTAGAGGTTTGGACAGTAATAATTGTAGAAATCTGTGAAATAGGATAAATACAATTCAATAATTATATTGATAAATAAAATGAAAATCAACTAATTGTGTCATTCACTCAGATGCTCGCCTTTGCTGTTGCTGCCTTTCTGCTCTGCTGCCTGCTAAACTTTTCTGTCACACTTCAATAAATTTAATTGTGCAGAATAAATGAGCTAATTTTTGAAGTCACAGGCTCTGTTTGCAAGATAAGGGTGGTGATTTATTGACCTCCTCTAGCTCTGTAAGAGTGTCGCCCTCCTTTTCAACTGACAACTTGGCATAGTTTCTTATTCCCCCCCCCTCCTCTGTTCCTTCCTTCCTTCCTACAGCCCTGCTCAGCCTGCTCTATCTCTTCCTTCTCTTCCCATCTTGTTTCTTGAAATTGCTGACTTCATATCTTGGGAAACTGCAAATCCCTGTTTTCCATTGGTTACAGTGGGAAACTTTGCAATTAGTGTGGTTTCTCTTCATATAGTGAATTTTAAATGTGTTCTTCTTGTAGCTTTCTAAAGACATGGTTTTAACAAATCAGGAAGGGAGAAGGGACTGACTGTTCTGCACAATGCCTGGGAGGAGGACAAGGCCAGGGACACATAATTCCTCATGTCCAAAGGAAAATGCAGCTAGGCTGTAGGTGAGAACTAGGTACTGGGAACATTGGGCTTAGCTCTGACAAAGGAAAGAACAGCTGTGGATACCAAGAAAGGTATCCTGGTGTCACACTAGCTCAAAAGCTTCTGATAAAGCTCAGCATGTTTAAATGGACTCTCTGCTCCAGATGCAGATGAGATATAACAATCTAAAAATGAAACCGCCTAAAAATCTTTTAAAAATGAAGAATTTGCCTTTGCAGAATGGAATCTGTTCCTGATAGCTGGGGGAAAGCCAATGAATTGCTACCAAACATTATGCTTAAAATGTGTTCCTCTTAACCACCCTTAAAGAAAATGTGACAGTAGTGTAAAAGAAATTACACCTTAAAAATAGTATTGTATCCCTGATTCTCACTTACAACAGATGCACAAATATTGCTCTTATTATCAGATATCATAAAATGGGATTTGGAAGGGGCTTTTGTGGTTTTCTAGTCCAATCATCTCATTTTACAGATAGAAAATAGACATAGAGATGGAGAAATGGGATAGAGAATTTGCCCATTGTGAGAAGAGACAAGGGGCAGGATTCCAAATATGATGTTCCTTCCTCAAAACAATACAAATCTTTCTCAGTTTATGTACTATGGTGTGTTATAAGTAGACAAATGAGCTAATATATGTATGTAGGCAGGTGTCCATGTACAAGTGAACACATATATGTAAATACCTAACGTGACATGTGACACCATATAGTTGACATTCACAATATATGCATTGTGTACCACATGTTATATGCACATACACGTATGCATATGTCTTATATGCATGTGTGTAAGTGCACATGTATAATATATACATACACATCTATGAAATATAAAACATCATTCTATGCAATGGAGACTAACATAGTTGTATGTAAAATGCATGTTTTTGTATGTAGAATGTGTATGTGTACACAATATACACAATGGCTATCCCATTGCCTAGGAGCCAGATGTATTCTATTTTTATATATCACCGTCTCCCCAGAGTTCTACAGTACTCTTAAAAACCTTTGAAATTATTGGGGTTCTCTGCCATTGACCCCAAACCTCACTATGGTATCCTCAATTATATTGGACATACAGACACACATGTATGCATGCATGCATATATATACACATTTAAGTAAAATATGAATTTTGAAGGAATTAAAAAGACTTATCCATCATTACTATTAAGAGAAGAAAATTTATTACCCATTTGGTAGGAGGAAAAAGCAATGGAAACAAAACAGATGGATTGGCTTATGCAAAATTAAAGAATTTTTGTACTTATAAATAGAATATCCACTTTAAAATGAGGAAACAAATTAGCAAAAACTTTGGCTATAAATATTTCTGATAATAAAGTGAGTTATCCAAATTCATCATTCAATTCAATAGTCAACATTTATTAAACAATTACAAATGGGAAAGCACTAGGATATGTTAAGAATAGAAAGGAAAATTAAAGGCCCTGTCCTCAGGTTGCTTGCATATCTTTTAGGAAGATATTTGTGCAAAGATAAATAAATACAAAGTAATTTCAGGAGGTAGAGAATATCTTAATAGGAATATGACACATACCCTGCCTGACTATCACAAATGGAGGCATTGGAGACCTACTTCTGAAAGACAAGGCATGTTTGAACATTCTGTCATTGACCCTTGTGGAGTTGGATATATGCTCAGGCTACATAACCAGAACTAATTATTTATTTCCATTTAAGGACAATTAAATCATTTTTCTGTCCTCTATGTGTACAGAATGAAGAATTCCACTCAGAGCAGGGAAAAGAGTTTGAAGGATACCTCTGCTTCACCCTTAAGCCATATGTAGCATCTAAGAAATGGGTTGGACATTTTAGTTTGTTTCAGTTCTTTGGTTTCAAGTTGCAGGGAGAAAAGTCTCCAACATGTTTGAACCATGAGCATCTTGAAGTCTATGAGATGGTGGAACCACTACAACAGGGTAGCCCTGAAAAGCCAGGGTTCTGGGATGCTAGCCCAGGAAGGGCACATGAGCTTCTGTCTGAAAGGATGTGGGATTGATATCAGGTAGCAACTCTATCAAACTGTGGAACAAGGTAGTATGACGGTGGAGGAGTTTATACCCCAGAAAATTTGAAGAAAATGTTTGTATATTTTTCTTTTAAATTAATAAATTCCTTTTAAATTAATTAATTATTTTAATAAATATTTCTTTGTGCTTAGATAATCTAAGTGATAAAATAAAACTGGTGGTACAACAAATAGAGCACTTCTTCTAGAATCAAGAAGACCTGAGTTTAAATCCGGCCTCAAACACTTATTAGTTAAGTGATCATTCATTTAACTTCTATTTGCCTTAGTCTGTCCATCTGTAAAATGGGGATAATATACTAGCATTCACCCACAAGAATTATTGTGAGGATCAGATGAGATAATAATTGTAAAGAGCTTAATACTGTGCTGGCATGTAGTAAGTGCTATATGTTAGCTATTGCTTATTTTTGTTATTGTTATGACTATTATTCCCCCTAATATAATCAATGGTGATCCTAGACAGAGAATATGACCAAGAATAAGAGAATTCTCCTTAAATCCCTAGGGTCCTGGAGAACTCTATGGGAGAAGTGAAGTGTGGCATCCTTGGCTCTTAGGGAGTAAAGCCAGAACAAATCTACATTCTGTAGACAGAATTACTGCAGAGTTCAGAAAGATCTCCTGTAGAAGGTACCTGATCCAGGCATAAATCAGTCCTTGAAGAAAGCTAAAAATTTGGATCTGCTGAAGGGAGAAAGGCAATTTCTTACACAGGGGTTTGGGGGAGTGGTATTATTCTTTATTGTTGTTGTTGTTGTTGTTTGTCCTTTTTAAAATAAAATAGTATTTTATGTTTTTTTTCAGCATTTACTCTTGAAAAAACTTGTGTTCCAATTTTTTTTCCTCCCTCTCTCCCTCCCTCCACCTTCCCCCAAACAGCAAGCAATCTAATATAGGTCAAACATGTTCAATTCTTCTAAACATACTTCAATATATATCCTGCTGCTGCTGCACAAGAAAAATAAGATCAAAAGGGAAAAAAACAAGAGAAAGAAAAAGCAAACAAAAACAACATGAAAAGGTGAAGATACTATGCTTTGAACCAGATTTTGTCTCCATAGTTCTTTCTCTGGATGTGGATGGCACTTTCCATAACAAGTGTACTGAAATTGCTCGGAATCACCTCATTGTTGAAAAGAGCCAAGTCCGTCATAATTGCATATCACACAATCATCTTGTTAACTGTGTATGATGTCCTCATGCTTCTCCTCACCTCACTTAGACATCCACTCATGTAAGTCTTTCCAGACTGTTTTGAAATTAACCTGCTTATCATTTCTTATAGATCAATTTTCATATGCCATAATTTATTCAGCCATTCTCCACCTGATGGGTATCCATCCCATTTTCCATTCCTTGCCAGTACAAAAGGTCCGATACAAACATTTTTGCCCATGTGGGGTACTTTTCCCTCTTTTATAATCTTTTTGGGATACAGACCCAGTAAAGGCACTGCTGGATGAAAAAGTATGCACAGTTTTATAGCCTTTGGGCATAAATTGCTCTCCAGAATGGTTGGATCTTTTCACAACTCCATCAACAATGCATTAGTCCTAGTTTTCCCAAATCCTCTCCAACATTTATCATTATTTTTTCTGTTGTTTTCTCCAATCTGAGAGGTGTATAATGGTACCTCAGAATTTTCTTAATTTGTATTTCTCTAATCAATAGTGATTTAGAGCATTTTTTATATGACTAGAAATCACCTGAAAATTATCTGTTCATATTCTTTGATCATTTATCAGTTGGGAAATGCCTTGTATTCTTATAAATCTCCCTATATTTTAGAAATGAGGTCTTAATTGGAAATATTGAATATAAATTTTTCTCTAGTTTTCTGATTCCCTTCTGTTCTTGGCTATATTGGTTTTGTTTGTACAAAACTTTTTTAAATTTAATATAAGCAAAATTATCAATTTTGTCTTTCATAATAATCCCTGGTTCTTTTTCCTTCCTTCTTGAAAAGGACCATGACATCAGGAAGATGATGGCATGACATGCAAGTGTGTTACATTTAACTGAAGGAGGGCTGTACAAAGTCACTAGCCTCACTTTCTCCTCCACAGTCATGGACAGCCTATGCAAAGGAATATAGGTAGGACATAGAATCTCACATTCAGAAAGCAGCAAAAACAATTTGTCTGGAATAAAGAGTGAATGAAGACCAGTAGGGGAAATAAATCAGGAAAGATGGGAATAGAGCTAGATTATGGAATGTTTTAAATGCCAATAGGAATAGGAATGGGAATTGCAATAAGAAGCCACTAGATATAATAGAGTAAGACATAAAGCCTTTGCTTTGGGAAAAGTAGTACAATAGAAATTTGGGGAAATTAGGGAAAGAATAGCATCAAAAAGATCTGTTGGAAGGCACGGCTAGAATCTAGATAAGAAGTGAAAAAAGTGTTTGAATTAGAGTAGTAACCATGTGAATAGAGATTAGTTGAAAAGTAAGAGAGGTCTTGTAAAGGTAAAAGAGTAATGATTTAGCAGTTAGCAAACATCTGACCTACGTCAGAAAGAAATTTTTTTCTGCTATGTTGAAATTATAGAATTATTTAAAGACAAGCCAAGTTATCTCATTGGTTATTACATAAGGTTCTCTAATATTTAAGTTTTTGACGGTTATATCAGTGAAATATAAATTCCATCAGGTCCTACCAAGTTAGAAAGAATAATAAACTACATGACTATTATCCAAGGAACAGCCTAGCTGTGTTTGCAAATAATAATACTAGCACTTTAATCATACAACAATTTAACATTTTTAAAGCTCTTTACAAATATCATCCCATTTTATCTTCATTATAAAGGAGATAGATGCTACTATTATCTTCACTGTGTAGATAGGTAAATTAAGGCAGATAGAAGGTGACTTGCCCAGGGTTACATAGTGTTTAAGACAAGATTTGAATTCAGATCTTCTTGATGACAGGTCTGAATTTACCCAGTGCGCAATTTAATTGTTCTTATGGTCACTAATAAAGAGTTGGCTTCCAGCTGATCAGTTTCTCTGACAATGACCACTTAGAATACTGTCTATTAAGGTGTACATTGGTCACAGGATTAAATACATGGATGAAATAATGGATTTAAAAATATCTAACTAGTCACATATTGATCATAGCAGTCGTGGAGGCCAACAAAGAATTCAATAGAAACCTCTTATGTGAGGGAAGAATTAAATATAAGCATGTGGCCTGGATATAGTAACATGTCAGCCAAGCAAAGAAAAGAAAATGAGGCAGGATGGAGCAGCACAATGTCACATTCTATTACAGAACCCTTCTGCAGAGTCAAGGGCACTGCTCTCCCCACCCCTTTCTTCTGTGATTGCCTTTCCTTCAAAACCATAGAGATCGTGTATGTAACAACTGCTTACATATTTTTCTCCCCTTTAAAATGTGAGATCCTTGAGGACAGGGACCAGGTTTTTTATTGTTTTTTGTAACCCCTGCCACTTTGTAAAATGCAAGCAATTAATAAATGCTCTATCACCTCTGTCTGTCTGACTCTCTTTTCTCTCTCTCTCTTTCCTTCTTTCTTTCCATCATCTCTATCTCTATATATTTTGCTGACTAACTGCAAGGATGTTTGAGACTTCTTTCCCCCCACCAACTAGACAGTGTGCCAAGAAGTCAATATGTAATTTCAATTCTGAAGCTTCAAAACTTTACTGTCCAATTAAGAATAGGGGGCTCAGGTTATCTGGATTTTACTCCTTCATCAGAAGGGCTCAATGCTTGGACACTATGTGAGATGATGCTAAGTCTGATCACTTTTTTCCCTTCTTTCTTTCTTTTTATTAATGAAGGGAAGTTTTTCTAGGACAGAAAAGAAATGAAATCATATTCTTGTTCTTAAAAACAAACAAAACCACCTTCCTTTCTGACATACTTCTGTCTACCTAGTATTTATTTACCTATTCTTCCCCACTGTTCTTAACCAACCTTCTAACTTCCCCCTCAACCTATGATGTTAGCTTTGAAGTCTGAAAATATTGCTGAGGGGAGAGAAGGGCTGAAGAGAATCTGTGGCACTTAATGAAGACTTAATGTAATGCCAACGTCCTAGAGTACAACAGTACCTTCAGGGCAGTGTTTCCAGGTGTTTGCCTGCAGGAAGTCATTAAAAGGCCATGCAAATCAGGACACAATCCTTACGGGCAGAAAGAGGACCTTCCACTCAGTAGGTACCATTGTTACTGTCTGTGGTGCTATAATAGTCATAATAATAAAAAGTTTAAAATGGCCATTGATCAGATTTGGGTTTCTTTGTATGTCTGGGAACCGGAGCACTAGATTCAAAGCATGTATCCTGTAGACTAATTGTCACCTGAAATAAATATAGCCCACTCCACCGTACCATCCCCCCACAAGGAATACCAGAAGAATCACCAGTTCCTTAGTATAGAGTTTTCCTGTTGGAGAAGGAAGAGAAAAATTACAGGATTTTTGCCAAGAAACTTCAAATGAAACTGGGTCAGGAGGAGTTGGACATTAATGAAAATGACTGAACTACGTCAGATAGACAGAGGAAATTGGGATCTTAGTCAACTTCCTCATTTGACAGATGAGGAAATTAGGATCCATTAGAGTTAAAAGATTTGCCCAAGTTCACACAGCTAATTTAGTGCACTGTTCTTACTCAACTAGGTACATCCTTAAATGTACACACCTATGTTCTTGAGCATCCTTTAAAAAAAGGCAGAAAGAGTGCTATAATTGAGAGAGCACTAGATTGGTAAGTCAAAGAACCTAATATTCATAGAATCTATCCAACTAGTTGTATGACCTTTATTAATGAAGGAAAGTTTCTCTGTGACAGAAAAGAAAAGAAGCTATATTCTTGTTCTTAAAAACAAACAAAACCAGTTTCCATTCTGTTTACCTGATCTCTTCAATTCTTTGGGCCTCAGTTTGTTCATCTGTAAAATGAGGTGGTAAGATTAGATCTCTAAATTCTCTTCCAGTTCTTAATTTGCAAACATGTTAATTCTTTCACGGAGTAATTTCTATTTATCTAGCAATCTTATTACTTGTTTGTTTTGTTCATACCCGTGATTTCATCTATGTTGAGAACATCAGTGCTGAACCTCCTGGAACCATTCAGGTCAGCAACACATTAGGAATTTATGATCTTAGAGAATTGAAGCACAGAAATGAGCGTCACAGAGCATGTTAGAGGCAGGATTTGAACTGAGTACTTTTTACTCCGTGCTAGCTCCTCTCATCAACCATTCTGGATGGGCTCTTACAGAAAGAAATTATGCCAAAAAAACAGAGTAGGGTCTTGGGAGTCTGTCTTGTATTGAGATAGTAGCTTTAGCCTTCCTTTAACACCCAGCTCAGCAGTACCAAGATGAACTGACCGGCTTTTGTATGAACCCTTAGGTGCCATTGAGTTCCTTTTCAGAACAGAAACCTGGCATGTGTTTTTCCCTATGAAATTCCCTCCCCCTGCGAGCATTCAAGCAGTTGGTGAAATCCTGCCTGTGGCAGAGACAACACTGATTTGTATCTAAGTACAAAATGAAATGAAAATATGAATTGAACTCATTACTTGAGGAAGGAAGTATTGCCAAGTTGAACAGGATGGAATTCCAGCATGGTGTATGGTTTCTCTATGGGCCAGCTATAGTGAAACTGCATAGAAATGTTTCCAGCTCATAAAACTCTTTCAAAACATGCTCAGCCCTTTTTAGATGAGGGAACGTTATCATCTCTATCTATGGCATTTTCTACAAATAGATCTTAAATACCCTTTAGGTTGATTGCACAGAAAACCAGAAGAAATCATTTGCAAGATGACTGACT